>NC_133776.1:94776038-94907512 GCF_003597395.2 Chelonoidis abingdonii | reverse complement strand
TTTTTTTTTTTTTTAACACCACCCAAAAGTTAGCACTGGTAACTTGCTAATCACATCCTTGTGCTGACCGTGACACCTCTAAACCAGGTCACTTGGTGGAGCAAAAGCAAATCCTTCTAGTCTTGCAGAGGTTGGCAGGTGATATTGTGTTTGAAACTGGCCCTTATTTGCACACCTTTTGTAACCACAATTATTGCATTTATACCAGAGGGAAATCAGTGGAACCTTTCCTGTTGGGTGACAGCTACTTACATGTGAACTCTGGCTTTCCTGATGGAATAACTCTTGGGCTGGCATTATGCAGTCTGTTCAAGCTCTAATGTGGCAGCCAACTCAAACAAATTTTTAATGTATATTTATAAATAAAATTATAACAAAATTAAGTCAAATTATTAAACATTTTAATCTCTGTATAATGACACACTACTTATATCTGTGACCCAGCTCTTGAGGCAGCATCACTTACTTCTGTCTTATTCAACCTGAGTGTTTACTCAGTAGAATGGTTTATATCTGTAATTTATCTTTTTCTCCTCCTTACAGAGACAAGATGGCTAAAGGTGACCCGAAGAAGCCTAAGGGCAAGATGTCTGCTTATGCCTTTTTTGTGCAGACATGCCGTGAAGAACATAAGAAGAAGAACCCAGAGGTTCCAGTCAACTTTGCAGAGTTTTCCAAGAAGTGCTCAGAAAGGTGGAAGGTACTTTAATTCACTATTGTCTTGAAGTGACAGCTGTCTTTCTAGAATTGTAACTTCTTGTGACACTTGTTTAAATCAGAGATTGACTTTCTTTTCAATCCATATCCCATTCTTAATTTTGTCCATGATTTCTAGGGATCGAGAAAGTTTAGACTGCATCGGAAACTTAGGCACTCTCTCCACCATACATGCGTCCTTTCTTTTCCTGCACACCTCTACCAAGAGGCCACCTCCTGCTATTTTAATAGCCTAACTGTAGAAGGAGGAGGCTTTAGGCCAATTCAGTTATTGGCCCTTGCTGAGACTGCCATTTGGGACTGTGCTTTGATGTGAACCCTTGTCCTCCAAGGTGGCCTCAGTCCAGTGAAGAGAGTACCTACCTCCAACTGAAAAGGGAAACTCACTAACTTGAGTGCTCATCTACTGTGTATCTTCTTTCAGACCATGTCAGGCAAAGAGAAGTCCAAATTTGATGAAATGGCAAAAGCCGACAAGGTACGGTATGATCGGGAAATGAAGGATTATGGCCCAGCTAAGGGTGGCAAGAAGAAGAAGGATCCTAATGCCCCAAAACGGCCACCGTAAGTAACTTTCTCACAATGCTGTTACATATGAATAGCTCAACTCAAAGTTAGCTGTTGCAGTTGTAGCTTTCTCTAGGTGAAAATTGAACATCCAATCACTGCTAGAATTATGATAACATGAAATAGGTTTATCAGTACCCGTTTATAAACTTTCTGACAGCTGAAATCCTCAATTTGCGGAGCACTAAATAACGTGACTAAAATAGCTGGACGGTTGCAAAATTCATATCTTCTATTAACTAAATCTAAAATAATAAGAGGAAGGAAGTGATAAATTGGCATCCAACACACTCTGCTTCAAATAATGCAAATTTAAAATCTTGCATATTTTTCCATTACTTATGCTTTGCAAGCCTGGTCCATAAGCAAACTGAAATATCTTTTGTTTTTAAATGCTTCTTCCCCTTCCTCGGAGACACTAGCTGTTGATAGTCTCCAGTCTTGTGAATCATTTGGGTGAATTGATGGTTGAAAGAGCTGGAAGTCTTGCCCAGTTCTAATATTCAGTTTCAGATTCTGAGATGCTCATTTTAATATGAAACTTTTCTCCAAGGTCTGGCTTCTTCCTGTTCTGTTCAGAATTCCGTCCCAAGATCAAATCTACAAATCCTGGCATATCTATTGGGGATGTAGCAAAGAAACTTGGTGAAATGTGGAACAACCTCAGTGATGGTGAAAAGCAGCCTTACAATAATAAGGCAGCTAAACTGAAGGAGAAATATGAAAAGGTAAGGCTAGGTTGTAGCTTGAGCGTCTTAGTAACATTAGAGCTGATGTGGGCATAAACACTTAGTTTTAATGAAGAGATCCATATTACCCTGGGGGCATGTTTATAAGGCTTCTGTAACATCTAGAGACTGGTTAGCAGCAAGACATAGTATGCTGGGTACATATATAGTACACTTAAACTTCCATATAATGACGAATTTACCCTTTGGGAAACTTCAGGGGAGTTTCTTGCTCCCTGGGATACATGGTAGATCCTGTCACCTCCTCTTATGAAGTGAAGTTTTGGCTTTGCTGAGGAAACCAGTATTTTTTTTTTATATAGCACTATAAAATTTACATAAACAACTTCTGGAAGTGAATGTTTCTTAAAGCTTTTTTAAATTATGAACTCAGGATTCAAACTTAATGCTTAGACTACTCAGGTACACTTTGGTAGCCACAAGCCCATAGACTAGCTCTAGTAGCCTTTCCCTTGGGGAGAATGCTGCTGAAAGCTGGTATCTCTGTACACTTACATCTAAGCAGTAAACATACAGCAAATTAAGACATCCTCTTGACTTTGCAGGATGTTGCAGACTACAAGTCTAAAGGAAAGTTTGATGGTGCAAAGGGTGCAGCAGCCAAAGCTGCTCGGAAAAAGGTAGAGGAAGAAGATGAAGAGGATGAGGATGATGAAGAGGAGGATGAAGAAGATGAGGATGATGAATAAAACTGTACGATATTTGTCTGATGTGAATACCATAGAGTAGGGGAAACACCATAAATGAAGCACCTCTTATTTGAGATGGTGCTGTTGCCCTCATTAGGCTTAATTACAAAATTCGGATTCTGATCACACTGTAGTTTCTAAAAGTGCTCTAGAAATTGTAACTGGTTTACATGAAGTGGCCATGGGTGTAGTGAGCACCCTGAAACTGTATCAAAGTTGTACATATTTCCAAACATTTTTAAAATGGAAAGGCGCTCTAGTGTTCTCCTCACTCTGTGCACTTTGCTGTTGGTGTAACAAAGCATTTAAAAATGTTTCAAGCATTTTTTTTTAATTTGTAAGGTGGTGTTACTATATGGTTATTGGCTAGAAAATCCTGGGTTATAAACTGTACATATCTATAGTTTGTAAAAACTAGACAAATTCTTGTGGTACATGCTTAGAGTTGTGATGCCTTGAGGGAGGGGTGATTACTTTGGACGGCTGTACCTTCCATAGGGTGCCATGGCCCAAAGCATGCACTGTGAGGGTAGATCTATTTACACTACAGTGGGCGTCCATTTAGCTTAAAGTTGTCTTTCTGTATATAGTGAAATTTAGCATTCTGCTGCCATTCTTAGTTGTGGAAGGGGGTTCAGCTGGCATGAGAAGTGTATGGGTTTTTTTAGTTAAGTGCGGTAGTTTTTTAAACTGAAACTGTAGACCTCTCTTCATTGTCAACGGAGTGAAGAGCAAGTGCAGCAATTGAAGTTCAAAAACACTCTGTACTTAAACAAATTTGCAACGTTATGTTGGTTTTTTTTGTATGTTTAGAATGCTGAAATGTTTTTTGAAGCAAAATAAACAGTATTACGTTTTTAAAACTGTTCTTGACAACATTCTAAATTTCTGGTTGAAAAGTACCTTAACAGCAAAAAGTTCATCTTGAAGTTTTGTGGCATCCCTCAGGGTGGTTAACTTAAGAAACATTCTGTCTCAAGGATAAAAATGGTGACTAGCTAAAACTGGCTGAATTGAAAGAGATGGCTACTCAGGCTAATATGCAATCTTACCTGTTTATGGCTGAGTGGCGTAAGATGCTATGCAAGTTTGAATTTTATTACTTGAACATGGGAGCCTAAATGAACATTCATGACTAATTGTGTGTGTATATAGCAGCATTCAGAGATGCAGAAAGGTAGGTGGCTAGGAATAAGGCTGATTCAATTGAACAATTATAAAAGCATACGTTAAATTGGATTTTTTTTTCAGTTGTGTTGGGTACATTTATAGCCCAAATGCATTGCTGTACATATTAAAATGTGCCTTTTTTGTCCTGTGTTAAACTGTGTTTCAGACTTGTGGTTTTTTCCTAGCATTCTGCTCGTTGGCAGGAGAAATACTAGACAATCGCCTGATTTCTCTGCTGAACTAGAAGTGGTGACACAGGCACCTAATACGCTTGCCTTTCTTTAACTACGTATGTGAATTGGATCTGGGGAGGTGGGTTGAGGTTCTGTAATTACCCCTCTGTGAATATCTAGACACATTGTGTCCACTGACACATGACTCTGAACCATTCCACATGGGATATTTTGATGTCCTTTTTTATAAAAGTGAAAAGTAACTACTTTAAATTAGTTAAAGGTGGTCCTCTGAGCACCAAAAATGCATGATTTTTGAAAGAATAAAACTAGCGTCCTTTCGCTGCCTGCTATCTGTATTCCTCCTTAGCTCTGTCCGCAGAGGAGAGCAGAGAGTGTACTTCACAACTATAGAGATGGAGGTGGAATATCTTTGCATTAATTGAGGTGAAACAAATCACCATAGATGGCAAGTTTACAATAATATAATGAGTTATGGTAAATACCCAGCTATAGCCTGTTTGCATTGCTTATGCAAACCAAATTGCAGATGTACAATTTACGGACAGTCTGTAATGCTTGTGATGTGAATAAAATGTCACTCAGGTTGACCGATAAGATGCTTTGTTAATGTAAATATTCTAGTAAATACTTCATAGAACAGTGCAGGTGGCCATGTCTCATAAACACGACTCTTTTTTTTAATTTTTTTTAATAGCCTCAGTTGCAATTGGATCACTTAATCTCTTGCAGTGACTGAGATCTGGGCTATGCTGAAAAGCTAGGTCGAACCAGGTACATTGTTCAAAGGTGGTGGTGGTGGGGGGAGATGTAGTTAGTTTTGACCTGACACCTCCTGTAGATGGTGCTAGGTTAATGGAGGAATTCTGTTGAGGTAGCTACGAGGTCTGGCTGATGGACATTACCTCTACCCGGGAGGGTTTCCCCACCAGGGTAGGTAATGTCTATACTGAAGCACTGCACCTGTACCACTAGCATTTCAAGCACAGGCAAACATTTTGAAGCCAGTTTAACCCCTCTTCCACATTAGTCTCATGGAAGCAACTTAGAACTAAAAGTTAAGTGTGTGTGCATCACCAAAAAAGTAGGTAACAGTTCCCCTACCCCCTTTCCTATTCCAAGATCCTTCTGATGGAAGGAAATTACAGTTCCTAATGGAAATCCACAATTGATGGTTCATCTACGTTGTGCTGGTAGATATCCTTCAGGACTGTAATAGCTTCTGCTGTTTACTTGGCATACTAAAGTGCAGAAATGTATCTGTCACTACCTGTGGAAGTCTGCATATTAATTCAATGTAAATCAAACAGCTTAGTCATCTGAGCAACCAAAATAGCTGACTGCTGACACTACCAAGCAGTGCCCAGATAAGACATGGTTTCAGCTACACTCAGTCTACTGAGTTGCCACAGTTGGTTATAATCTTGCTGTATGCATTACTAACTATTCCAAATTATAATACCATCCTGCAAAGTCCTAGGATATATCGTGCTTTGGGATGATATTAAACTGAACTGTTTATATGAGGGTCTTGCAACTCAGTAGACCTCTATGCTTCAGGTGTGTTTTTTACAGTCGTAATGATACTTCTTACAGTTTCTGTACAGATAAATAGCATAGAGTGAATGAACATAACATGTTTTTTCCCATTGGCTTTTGTTACATTTAGGTGCTATCACCTTGAATTTTTTTTGAAACTGCAGGAAGCTCTAATGACTGGTAGAGCACACTTTTACATAAGAACAGCCGTACTGGGTCAGACCAAAGATCCATCTAGCCCAGTATCTGTCTACTGACAGTGGCCAATGCCAGGTGCCCCAGAAGGAGTGAACCTAACAGGCAATGATCAAGTGATCTCTCTCTCCTGCCAGCCATCTCCTCCCTCTGACAAACAGAAGCTAGGGAAACTATTCCTTACCCATCCTGGCTAATAGCCGTTAATGGACTTAACCTCCATGAATTTATCCAGTTCTCTTTTAAATAGTATGTTCTAAACCTTTTGAAATGCTTGGTTTGTTTGTTTTTTAAAGTAAAACAGGTGCTTTTGCTTTCCTGGTTACTAGAGTGACTTCATTCAAAACTTACAGCTGTTTAAATTGATTTCAAAACCAGACTGAACAAGGTCAGGGGCGAGAGATGGGACACTTTCCATTAACTTCTCTGTTGTAGTACTTGAGTGTTAAAAGTAGATAATAGTAACTGTAAAATAGACAGAAAATTGTGACTTTCAAGTTGATGTCCCTCTAATCTGCCCAGTGGTTAGAGCCTTAAATCAAGGTCAAATGCACCTTAGGAGAGGGGGAAGATAATTTTCTGAATCAAATGGAATTAAATTCTGACCTCCAGTTACGTCCATGCCACTCCCCTGTAGAGCAGCAGACTTAGGAGCACAATGCTCAGCAAGCGAGGGGATTAGTTTGTCTAGTAGCACACAGTGGAAGATCATTGCCAGACATATCAAGTCCCTTCCTCAGAGGACCTACAGTCTAAAGGCACAGCTGGAGAAAGACGTTTCCAGACAAGTGTTCAGAGTGGGGTGTGACCACTAGCACTTGAATGCTTTAGGCAAATTACAGAGGAGTTCCTTGCCGTTGGGAGAACTGTACCTATTAGTGTCCTGTGCCACTATTTAGTGGTGGTCTAAGAACATTTGTTTTTGTTTCTATTTGAATTTTAGGATAGCTCCCTTTAGGACTTGAATCTAGCTTGTTAGCAAAATACACATCCTCCTTCAAAAACCACACACTAACGGCAAGGTTGTACTATGAACTAACCAGACAGGCCCCACTGATGTGGAAGAGTCACGCAAATGTAGCCCTGATTTTTAAAATACTGAGCACCCACTACTCCATTTAATTATACTGGGAATGGCATGTACTCAGCACCTCTGAAAATCAGACCCAGATCTGTATTATAAAGGCCCAATGAGGCATATTAAGCTGATGTCACGATATACTTGAATACAGAAAGGTTTACTTAAATTTTTTGATGAAAACCTGATTAATTTTGTATGAACTGATATTTTTTTTAAATTTCTATTAAAAAAAAAAAAAGTGGTAGTGTTATAGCCTACAGATTAGACCATGTGATTCTTTGAAGTGCCAGTCTCCACAAAAACCCATATTTAAAAAAAAAAAGTCTCACTGTTGTATTTGTATCAATGCATCTATGAGGCTGCTACTTTCATCAATGGCCTAAAAATCCAAATACTTAACAATTGTAGCCCCAATACGTGTTGAATCAATGTAAGAGCAAACACTATAGACCCTACTGCAGCTCCATGGTAAAATGGGACCCTGCTTTGGGAATCCTATCATACACATCAGCATATTTAAAACAATGTGTTTTCTCTAACTGCTACATTTGAACAGTTAATTTCTTGGTAGTATTTAAAACAAACAAAATCTAAAATTATAAATGGACACCAGTTTGGATTAAGCACTTCGTGAGGCAAGTTCTGTCTCTTATCACAGGAAGATTTTTTTGGCTATAGGAACACCCTTGGGATTCTGGGGCATGATAGGTCATACTTTCTTGTCTGTTGAATTGAGATCGTTGTGGAGCTGGGCTTCTGGTATTGCACTTCTGTCAAAGCCCCCTTTTAATTACCCTCTGATCCTTTAATTAGTCACAGGGTATGTCTGCATCGAAGGTGGAAATTCCAACTTGTGGAGATGTCCCACACTAGCTCTGAGCTAGCATGCTAACGATAGAAGTACACTAGACCCTCGCTAGAACACAGGATTTGGGATCCATGCGTGGTACTGCGTTAACGCAGGGACCATGTTAAAATTAATTATAGTTAAAGTAATTAAATTTGGGCTCCAGGGCCCATGACTGTGTTATATGCGAATTCGTGCTATATAGATGCGCGTTCTAGTGAGGGTCTGGTGTATGTCCTTGGGAGTAGGAGGAGCTAGGCACTGGAGTGCATACCTGGATGGGATCCAGTGTAGACATAGTGACAGAGACCAAACCCAACTCCCTGAGGAAGTAATTGAATGGGCACTAGTAATTAGCAAGTCACGTTTCTCTTTTTATTTGGGCAGCACACCAAACCGTAAATTACAACTGTACTATAAAATAAACTGTTCCAGGGACCTGGTTCCAATACAGTTATTCCTTGAACATATCCCAGCATGCTGTGCAAAGGGGACCAAGTCACCTGAAGTTTTTAGGCCCTATGAAGTACCCTTGTCCCTCTTTTTCAGAGTAAGTTTGTAATTTGGCATTCTGCATACTAATGTGTGAGGATTAAGCTGTGTGCTCAAAGTACTTTGCAAACATCTGTTCCTCATAATGTATGTAATATGCTGGTGCTTCTTGGTCCTACGAACTCTGACACTGTTGTCCTCCTGTAAGAACTTTTTTCCCAGCATGCCTTTCAGTGGCTGGCCCTTTACGTTTGGTAGAGCCAAGTAGCTGCAACTCTAGAGGGGCCATTTTGCAACTACCTGGTGCTTGCTGCATCTCCCAGTCCTCCAGGTAGTAAGTATTCTTCTCTCCTGTTTTGTTTCCACCCTGGTGTCCCTCTCTTATTCCTGAGGAGAATGGCATATCCTCACCAGCCCTACAAGGTAGCTGAATGGGGCTTATCCTCTTTCTTAGATGGGCTGCTGAGGCAGAGAGAGTAAATGACTTGGCCAAGGCCACAGAGTGCATTGTCTGGAGTAGGATAAGAACTCAGGAGATTGAGAATCCCAGTCCCACAGCAAGGTTTAGCTCTTTAGCGGCTACAGCACGGTGCACGTGGGAGCAATTAAAGCAAATACCCATCCCGTCTGCACTGCAAGGTGGAAATGTTTGAACCACATTGTGGGGACTACCCTCTGGTAAGTGTGTCCCTGACATGGGTGATTTCATGTGGTTGACCAATCTAAAATGAATTGCCAGAACAATAGCAATTAAGCCTTGCGATGGGCCTGGGAAACTTTAACACAGGCACTGACATTTTTAGGACATTCAGCAGTGTGCAGGGCCATTGCTTTGAACTAACGCTCATTCTTCATTATGTATCAAGGTTTTCTGACCATATTTTAGGCTTAATATTCACTTCTGAATTCTGGTGTGGATCCTTCATAGATTTGGAAGCACTGTTGTGATAGTGCTGTATTCCTGTATAAACCTGCATTGACTGAAGAATTTCCAAGATCTTGTATAAGAAGGTACATGATGTATAATATACAGGGATCCGTCCACCAAAACACAAACAGTTCAGGGGTGTGAATTGAAATTAATCATAGTAAGCCCACTTCTATTTTTAATCAAATTTGATTTGGCGTTCAGGTTTTAAGAGTGTGTTATTTATAAGTACTTTTTACTTGCAAAATGTAATATGTACTTCCTGTTAATTTAGAAAATTAACAAAAACGAAAGGCTGAAATGTTGTAAAGTACTTTGGGATCATTTGTGATGAAAGGCAATTGACAAAAGGAAAGATATTTGATTGCTTTTGCCTGCCTACCATACATTTCTTGAGGATGATTAATGAAAGACTGACTGCCTTGCAACAGAGAGAGAAAAAAATTATTTGCATCCTTTTTTGAATTGTGACCAGATTTGTGACTTTTGATTTGAAGCCAGAAAGTTTTAAAGGAAAAAGGTGTGTGTGGTGCATTTTATTTCCTTTTTATCTTAGGCATATAGAGTTCTGTCTTCCTGCTTATTTTGTTACAGGTATCAGTGACTGGTGGAAGCTTTCTCAGCTCTCGGGCAAAGGGTGTTTAAATCTTTCACAAAGAGCTCTTTCTCTCAAAAGGTTTGTCAGGAATTTGTGTAAAATATATATTCGCAAACCCCCACAAAACATCATCAAGCAGTTTCTAAATATCCCTTGCTCCTTACTGTTACTCAGGTGTTTTGCTCCATTGCAACACCACAATCTAGATGACTCACCGGTAGTCCATAGTCTTCCAGCAAAAGAAGATAGACCAGACTTAGTATTTCTAATCTAAAAAGCCTTAGAGGTGATCTGCAGAAATGCTTGGGCTCTACCTTGCTTATTTAGAATTTACGGAGGCCCGATTTTTTTTTAAATGTCATACATATAACTTTATATTTAAAAAACAAACAAACTTTTTTTTAAATTGAAAAAAGGCAACCTTCTCTACCCTGCAAGAATTTATGGTCACTAGAGAACTAATCGAAGTACGCCAATATAAGAATTAAGAGATTGGACAGGGTATCTCAGAGAAAGAAATTTTGATTTATTCCTGGCAGAGTAGGGAACAGAACCCAGGTCTGCAGTTTCCCAATCAAGTGGTCAGTGCCCTGTTAAAAGCTCTGGGTTTTGTTAACACCTCTCTAACTACAATACCTGATGAATACACACGGCTTTCAATTTGTGTGAGTGCTCACTTGAGACCACCAAAAAGTTCTCCAGCAAAGCCAAGGAAGACCAAACTTGACATTCCTAATGTATTGAAGGAGGTGAAACAAGCAGGTTAAAAAAATCCAAACCCTTCAACAACCACTATTCAGTCTTTTGTATGCCCTAAAGCAGTGTTTCCCAAACTTGGAATGCCGCTTGTGCAGGGAAAGCCCCTGGCAGGCCGGGCTGGTTTGTTTACCTGCCACGTCTGCAGGTTCTGCCGATTGCGGCTCCCACTGGCCGCAGTTCACCGCCGCTTCCAGCAGCTCCCATTGGCCTGGAGCAGTGAACTGTGGCCAGTGAAGGCCGCGATCGGCCGGACCTGCGGATGTGGCAGGTAAACAAACCGTCTCGGCCCACCAGGAGCTTTCCCTAAACAAGCGGCATCCCAAGTCTGGGAAACATTGCCCTAAAGAAACAAGCAAAGGCATAAACCAACTCCTCCCACTTTGTAGATCACTTTTAAATCCAGTTACCCAAAGTTTCTCTTCCTTTCCTCCTCTCCTTCTCCCACTACGTTCTTTTGCTCTCCAATCTTTATTTCTTTGCAAGAGATTGTTAAGGAGCCCTAATGACCCTATCAGGGAACAGGTGATGCGGGGGGCGGGAGAGGCATGGAGATGAGATGCAATTAGCACTGCTGCCAGTTTTGCATTGTATAGCACTGTGCTGGCTTCAGAAACCCAGTACGATACAGATTCTGGCTATAGGTTAGCAAAGCTTATCAGAAACCACTAACTTGCACTCTTTCCAATTCTGGGGAAAGTTGGTGACTTTTGGTAGCAGCTTTCCCTTGGTTAGAAGCATGGGGACAGATCCTCAGCTGATGTAAATTACTGGGCTATGACAATCGACACGGGCTGAGAATCTGCCCCCAGTGTAAGAAGTCCTAACCCAGAGGAAATTATTTTCTTACAGGTTTAGGGCAGTAATTTTCAACCTGTGGTCTGCAGACTCCTGGGGGTCCGCGCACTGTCTAAGATTTCCAAAGGGGTCCGCACCTCCATTTGAAACTTTTTAGGTCTCTGCAAATGAAAAGAGGTTGAAAACCACTGGTTTAGAAAATATGGAAGAAAAGCTTATTTCATGAAACCTTGTGACAGCAGCTGTGTGTGAACTAGCCTTTTTCCTCTTAAAATGTCCCACTGTTTCCTCTGGTCGTAGCAATGATGGGAGCGTTAGTGCAGACAGTCACAAATGGTTACATGCATTTTAAACACCATGTTGTCTTGCCTAACAGGGCTTGGAGCAGGGTCAGGGATTGGGGCCAATTGCTTAAAATGTTGGCAGCTGCTAGCCTCTTGCACATGCTAGTCTAGAGCATGTGGACTTGAACTGTTGGTAGCAAAGATGAGAAACTCTAGGAAAAACATCCTAGTTTAGGCAGAGGTCTGCTTTAGCCACAAAATCCCAAATGCAGTGCTTACAACATAAGAGCCCTATCATACAAGATCTCTTTGGGGTCCTGTTTAGACTGGAAAAAAGCATTGTGTTAGAAAATGCCTTAAGAAGCACCTTGTAAATAGAACCTGGCATCTAGACCAGGAAAGGTGGTGCTTAAAAATGTATCAGTTGTGATTCATACTCAGGTCCCTTCTTGAGATAACCATGACCAACGAATGTGTTTTTAAATGTGATTGTCCTTGTCTACACTAAGGGCAGAACTTTCACATCATGCTAATTCAAACGGGTTAGTTAATGTTTTGTAACAGGGTTCTCCCCCTTCCGTCCCCCACAAACAAGGCTTTAGTTGAGCTTACAGTGGTGTCGATGAGACGTCGTGAGGGAGGGGCAAGCATTTGGCAGAACGGGGCTCTTAAAAATAAAAATTGTGCTTGCCTCCTAAAATCTTAACATTTTGCTTTTAATCAGTAAGCAAATCGACTGGTGATAGGTAATTTGTGTTTTTGTGTGTGTGACACGAACATGCACAGGCTTTCTCTTTCTCTCATGGCCGAGACACACATTCAGGAAGAAGCAAAGAACCCTGATGGCAGGGATCAAGTGTTTCTAAATATGGACATCCCTTTTTGGACTATAAAGTCTCTTTTGTACTATGCATATTTCCCGTTAATCATTTCCTTTTGTTCCTTGCAAACTTGAGTCCTCAAATGTTAGAAAAGAAATTATATCTGATCTGTTCATGAACTTTTTCTTTACATTACGTGACCAGATCTCCACGTCAAATGTAGGTATGTTAAATTTATTTTTAATGCTGTCAGAAAATCTAATGCTTTGGTTCCTTAAGGCCCCAGTTACTGTTTTTACAGGAGCATTTGGCCTGAGACCATTTTGAAATATTGGGGATTTTACAGGCCATTGAGCCTTATTCACTGTTTTTGTGTTAAGCTAATTGGCTTGATAAAGAAGGCTCTGAGCCCAATAGAGTGCCGCTCCTTCAAGGTGAAATGTGAGATGGAAGGGTGAAAATTTTTGGATGTTCGTTAGCAGTTATGCTAGCTGGATAATCTGAATGAATCAGAAATCAGCTAGAGCTCAGACTAAGTAGAGGATTAAGAGTCTGAGATGGGAGAGCTGGGTGGACATCTGGAAGCCTGCTGTTTAGCTAGCTCGTCTGTTGGGTTTTGTTCTTGTCATTGTATTCATTATATGGGTTATGCTCACCAAAATATTACAGTACAATGGGATGGGAATTGCTTTCTGTGGATGTCTTATGTAATGATTAATTAATATTTTTATTTATGAAACACCTCTCCCTCACCCACACAGCCAAAGCTCTCTGTATGGTAATGAAAACCCAATTAAAATACAATCAAAACATTAAAAGACCACCCTCTAAAAGCTTAAGAAATAAACCCAGGTTTTATGACACTGAGTTTCACAGAGCACTGCTGACTGCAGTCCTTGATTTGAGGCTTCATGGGAAAATGTTACACACATTCATGCTAGGCATTATGCAAATAGGAATTGTCACTTTTCATAATTTTAAGCATGCAATCAATTCACAGTCCTTCACCTAGGTTGCTTTTCTGGTGAGATGGACCCCAGATAGTTAAGCATGTACCTCCCTCCAGCATCTCACCTTCATTTGCTGTTTAAAAAACTGGTCCCAGGGAGCACAATTTAGAAAAATTATTAATGCACTCTATCTTCTTGGTCCACCAACATATCCTGTTTAGGCCCCTAGTTCTTTCTAATTTAGGCTTGGGGACAGCATAAGGACCTTATAGAGCTCGGCTTGCATATTTGCCACTGAGAGTTGGATTTGGATTGCCGACTAGACTCTGGAGATAGAGGACCAAATTCAGACCTGGTGTAAACGAACGCAGGCCTTAAGTGGAATTGCACTTGCTTACATCGGGTAGGAATATGGTCCTACGAGCCCATCTGTGAAATGATGAGCCACCAAGATCCACTGTTATGGGGATGTACAGTCTGAAGGCCACTCCTGAGTTATGTTCTCCTGGGTGATGGCATGATGTGTTACTGGCCAAGCTGCAGGAGTAGCTTCTTGTCCAGGTTCTTCATCATTGTATCTGCTCGTCAGCCTGTTATTTATCATGGAGGCAGAAGCGGAAATGTTGTCAGTTTCTGTTTTCTATCAGTGTTTCTCTGTAACACGTTCCAATGTGTGGCTGTAACGGGGGAAGGGGGCTGTAGAGGGAAGATAAGCATCTGTGTGCTGTAATATACATGTTTGTTAGCCTTGCCCAGCAGCTTGTGAGTTAACTGGAGATGCAACAGTTTTGAGACTGGCCATCGCTAGCTAATGAGTCACAGGCCCACCTACTGTACAAAACAAGCATGTTGGAGAATGCAGCTACAATATGTTCCTCCCCCAACGCTGTTATAAAACATAATTCCACTTTGCTTTGTAGGCTGGCCTTTACCAATGACACTAACGTGTTAAACCCCTGGATTGTATTTATTAGTCTAACTTATATACAATTGAGGGCCTATGCCACTGCAGTGTGATTAAGGTTTTGTCTAAACTATCTAACATGTTTTAATTGCTGTCAGATCTGTTGCAACTAATTCCCCTTGCAACATTGAGTTTGTTGTGTAAACTAGGGATCAAACTTTCAAAAGCGCCTAAAAGTGACTTAGCAGCCTAAGTCCCTTGACTTAGCCACTTCATCTTAGGAATCTAAGTTCCACTGACTTTCATTGATGCTTAAGCTCCTAAGTGCCCACATCTCTTGGAAATGAGATTTAGGCCCTGGAAAAAAAAACACCTAAAAAACAAAAAGCCACAGCAGCAAGTCTCAGAGCCTGGGTCAATTGACGGGCTCATGCTATGGGGCTAAAAATAGCAGTGTAGATGTTCCCGCTTGGGCTCTGAGACTCAGCCACTGCCTCCAGGTTTCAGAGCCTGAGCAGGAACGTATACGCTGCTATTTTTAGCCCTGTAGCGTGAGCCCAAGTCAGTTGCCCTGGGCTCTGGGACTCGCAGCTTTTTGTTGTTGTTGTTTTGTTGCTGTGTAGATGTACCCTTAGGGTAACATTTTCAAAAGCATTTCACCCTGCCTGCTGTGTTCTTGTATTTATACTGTAGCGTGGTGGTGACCCTATAATTAAGGTTGTGTTGAGATTTTCTCTTAAAGCAGGATTAAAGTCCCTTTGTTATGCTTTAATTATCATTATTTATGTATATTACAGTAATGCCTAGAGGCTCCAGCTAACAGTAGGGTCCTCTTGTGCTAGATGCTGCGCGTACACATAATAGGCAATCCGGGCCCCAAGTAGTTGACAGTCTAAATAGACCATGCAGACAAAGAGTGGGAGAAAGTTAGTACAATTACTGTCATTTGACAGAGGTGGAACTGCGGCACAACGGTTCGTCAGAAAAAGAATTGAACTTTTGCTGTAATTTTTTTTGGTGAAATACGAACTGACACAGCTGAGTGGAGTTGTGCGACAGTGGGGCAGGGGAAATAGGAGGAGGTGAACGGCATCTGCAGGTGGCCTGACGGGAAAGAGGCTTGTTGCACAGAGGGGCCTAGGTGGAGATGTATGTGGTTGGGCAGGGGGGAGGGGAATTGGGGTGAGCTGAGTGTGGGAGCTGAGACTGTTTGTGCTAAATCAGCAGTGCTGTAGGGAGCCCACAATGTGCCCTTGGTTCAGAACAGAGGCACCCTGGGAGCAATGGAACAGTGTAGGGCACTAGAGGAGGACTAGGGCTGGGGTGGGGTCAAAGGAGGTTACAGGTGCCTGTAGGGGAGCATACGGGGATAATACAATTGGTACTGAGAACCTTCTGTGTGAATAAACAACCCTGCCAATGAAGAGCTTGGGGTGGGTCGAAAGCTTCACTCTCTCGCCAACGGAAGTTGACCAAATAAAATATATTACCTCACCCACCTTGTCACACACTATGGGAAATTTCCCCTCAGAAAACCTGTTACCACTGAATTCAGAGTGCTAGACTGTGTAGCTCCGCTCCACAAGCCGTCAGAAGTGAGGAAATAAGCAGTAGAATTAAAATGGTCAATATTATTTTTTGTGAAAAACTGGAAAGAAGTGTTTCATTTCCCCCACTTTTTTTGATTAAAACAAGTCAAGAATGAAAACTGAAAATGTTTCAGTTATTGTCCGTTTTTGAAAACAAACAAACAAACAAACAAAAATCAGGTTTTTGTTTTTTCACTGGAAAACCCAGAAAATTTAGAAAGAAACATTTTTCATTTTTTTTGGGCAGAGCCAAGGTTATTTTGCTCCAAAAACAATTAAATATAAAAAGGGTAAGGAATGAAAATTTTTGATTGACTTAATGTCACATCCTGTTTATGCTCCATTCATCAGTTATCCTTCTGAGGCATCTCTGTCTTCTTTACACCACTCACATAGCTCCAGCGTCTGCCTGGATAACCAATGTAGAGCCATTTATCTCGTCATTAACACCATACAGCAGTGCTCACATACGCAGATTTGATTGCCAGAACTTCTACGAACCATTGCTCACATGGATCACCCACTCACACCACTTCCTAAATGTTACAGCAAAACATCTTGCAGTTGCCACTTGCAATCTGATGTTCTATCTCACTTGCCTCTTGCTGGGTCCCAGGGCTGTTCAGCCACTGAGTCCATGGAGTTGAATCCAGGCATTTTCCAGTTCCCAGCCCCCTCTCTCACTAGGCCGAGCATCTACCCCACCACCACAGTTTACATTCCCACTGGTGCTGGGTGTTCAGATTGCTCAGCACCTTTCAGATTTGGAGGCTGAGACAGAAGCTCTCTCCTCAGCTATTTGTAGGCCTTCCATACCAGTTACATGATGCACACCTGCCAGAGCCCATTCAGATCTTTGCTCCTTTGGCAGTAAAACTTCCCCATTGCGTCACAGCCACATGCACTTTCATTCACTTCATGTGCTGCTGATTCCCGTTCCTAATTTCCAGTCTCACTCGGCAGTGTCCTCTTAGGACAGGACTTTGTGAGGTCCCTGCACTATGTTCCAAGCTGCAACACACTACACTGTTTGAAGCAGATAGTCAACAGAAATCTGTGGGCCAAAAAGGTCCCGGCAGCCGGCACCATTGAACCGTGTGTGGTCATTTTTTCAGGAATTGCTAGAGCAGAAGCATCTTGTACATCTGGGTGTTTGCTCCCTACCCTCCAGTGTTTGTAGGTAGCAATGGAGATGTGTGGCTGCAGCCCAAACCTGGCAGGCATTGCTTACGCAAACCTCCCAGTGACTCTCTGGGAGCTATGGCAGAGTAAGGAGTAAAAGAATTGGCTCTTACAAGCATTGAGAGAGAAAGGTAGGGTGTGTGTGTTTCCTGTCTCTGAATCAACCTAGTTCATACAGGGGTACATATGTATGCTGCCCCGGAATCAGCTCCAGTATAAAGTGGAACGATTTCCAATATGACTTAGGACAGTTACACAAAGACTGAGGCTTGCGAGCTGCAAGTGCCTCTTTACTGTGTCTCCTGCGGCTCTTTGCAGCACATTATATTAAAACACCGTGTGATTTAATTATTAACCAGTCAGGATGCTTTGACCATGTTATCAACAAATACTGGGTCAGTCATTTTGCTGTGGGAATAATATATATAGAGAGTGGAAATGAAACAATGAATTCACACTACTGTCTGTCTTTTGGGTAATGCTGATTGCTAATTTGGCCCCTGAACCACTGAGGTCTGAGTATGACTGATTTAGGATGAAGTCAGGTACACCCGAAGATAAAGTAGCATGATTTCCACCCCCCCAACCTTTATCATTATGGCAAAATAAGTATTATCAAACTTCAGTAGTTTTGTTTGCGGATGGCTTAGTTTATCTTTGGCTTCCTTGATTTAAATTGTTTTGTTTGTGTGCTTTCCTGGTGGCCTGGTATTGGTGTAACTGGGGTAGAAGGACGATATGTAGTTGAGGTGGAAGCTGGAGTCCCAGGACCCAAACTTGAGAGATGTTGACCACCCATTCACGCCACATGGTTTGCTTTGGGGTGACTTAATTATGCCATCAGTACGTCTTCCTAAGACACCCTTGTTACCCTGACTTGTCTGCATATTCCTCGTTGCTGCTGTTCTACCCATTAGTTGCCATTAGAAATGTAAATATGGTCATCCTGGACAAGATCAGTGGTCCATCTAGTCTAGTATCCTGTCTTCAACAGTAGCAATTGCTGTTGTATTGCTTTATTTTGTCATTTGTTTTCAAACTGTGCTGCTCGTTTTCTCAGGGAAGTTGCTGTAATACAGATGGAGATGCACATTTTCCCCTCAGGATATTTTTTTTTGCATGGAAATATTATCTTCAAGTTATTAAAGTCTGAAGGAGTGTAAGAAATCATACTGGATTCTTAACAAAGTTTAGGCAAATGTATTTTTAAAAAAATATTTTGCATAATTTTTTTTCCAAAAGTTGATTGTATTCTTCATGCTTCCTGACACAACTGCTGTCAGCTGATTGGGTCAGGAAATCAGGAGCTAGTCTGATGTCAGAGCAAGAGAAAATTAAAATCACCTTACGTTAAAAGAAAAAGAACTGGATTAAGTTTGAAGCCACAAAAAAAGAAAGAAAGGGAAAAAAAGTGATAGCTGCTTATTTGACTCCCTTTTGTTAATAGCAAGCACAGTCGGAGGTTTCTATTGGATCATCAGCTACTTTTGGAGTTCCTGGCAGCAGCAGTAATTTTTGCTTAAATCTTGGCTTGGCAAGAAGGTTGTGAACTTTTTCTATTCCACTGTGTATCTCATCAGGTCTCCATGCCTCTGCCATCTCCACAGTGGATTAGTGCAACATGCTCTGCTTAGGGGCTGTGCTCGAAGGCCATTCAGAAATTCAGCTCATAATATTCTGTGGCTGAGTGCTTGCCTTGTGGTTGCTCTCAGAGACAGTATATTGCATCGGAGCTCCTTAGCTTGCTTGCACTAGCTTAGAGTGCATTCAAGGTGTTGGTTTTAATCTATTAAGCCCCATATGGTTTGGGGTCTTACTATCTGAGGGAGATGACTTCTGTCTTCATACTCCTGCCTGGTAGTTGTGATCGGCTGGGATGTCTGCAACTGTCCCTACACGTTGGGGCTGGAGACGGGGCATTCTCGGTGGATGCTGACATTTTGTTTTCCTTATTGGTGCAACGGAATCTGTTCACCACCTGAAGGGGCAGGGCAGGGCTGATCTTCTACCCCAGTGCTAGGGTTAATCTAGAGGTCATTGCATTGCCTATACAAGGGGTTGGATATAGTGATGGACACATTTTATGCAGAGGAATGTAAATCAGTTAATAAATAACACTTGGGAAACTTTGTAGGTAGTGTAAAATCCTGCCTATACTCCAGGATTACAAAATTGGTACTTCTCCTGACTGCAGACTTACACTATTAAGGTCTAAGGGCCGGGACATTTTGTTCAGAAATGCAGAGTTAAAAGCATATGCAACAATAAAATAATAGAAAGCTGAACCGAAACGTTGCAGTTTTTCTGCACTTTGCTTTTCCTCGAGTGCTATATTGTTCCTTCAAATGTAGGCGTGCATCCAGGAAGGTAGATACTGTATCCCAAAGACCTCACGCGTAGTTGCTCAGATATTGAGCTCTGAAGACAATGGTGCTGTCAACAAACAGAAGTGAGCTGTCACTGCAGGTGAAATAGCTGAGCTTGTGAAAAGATGACCATAGGTGGGGCCCGAAATATGCAGTCTAGGATTTACAGTAGACCAATGCTGCTCTTAGTTAACCGGGGTCCCATGCAAAATAACACAGTAACCACCCACTCCCTCCTGCCTGTCACTCTTTCTCCCCAGTCTCTGTTTATCCAATGCACCCTTCCCAGCTCTCCTGACGCAAAGAGGCAACCTCAGCCCTTTTATTTGTGTGAGGTGCCATGGGCAGGCCACGAGATGGGGCTGACCGACAGCATTTCAGTGGGAGAAGGGAAACAGGAGGGAAACTCATTTTGCCACGTCTCCTCCCAGGTGATTGAGTTAGATAGCTCCATGGACAGGGAATGGGGAAGGCAGTTCTGGCTCCAGGTTCAGATGTGCCTATCTTGGGCGAGGCTTTGGGAGAGTGGATACCATCTGCAATGGCAGAGGCCTGAATTCATTACTGTGGATTCAGAGAGGTGAACTGCCTCCACCTCTGCACACAGGTGAGGGAATACATCACTTGTTTCACTTTACCTGCTTCAGGTTGGAGACAGGCTGGAGTCTTTTCTCACCCCATTCCTGCCCCTCTGTGAAATGGACTCCAACAAAGCTGGTGACCCTAGTATTGCTAAGGCAAAGGACCCAAGCACGGGTTATGAAAGGAGATCTTTTCTGAAGCTGTTCCAGATCTCTCCCGCTCTGATTGTCACATGCAGTGGAAGAGCATTAAAAACACACAATAAATGGCCTGGTAATGGATTTTTAAAAATCTCTGACACTATAGATGCTGGAAAGGTGCATGGCAGGACCACAGGCCCCTATTTACAATGCCTGTTGTAAGGATATGAAAGGACAATACTTTTAATAACAGCTCCTATCAGAGAGCTGCAATGGGAGCTAGCAAAGCTATTGTACATGATGAAAAGAGTCAAGATTACTGGACTCAAAACAATTTCACGCAGACTCAATAATGTTAAACATTAGGGCCCTGATCCTCATCTGTTCTGAGGCCACTTTAAGACGCACCTCTGGCAGAGAAAGCAGCATAGCCAGCAAGCCCCTGTGGCGTAGAGCTGGCCTTAATACCTCTGACACCACAAGCACCAAGGCCTGGCTAGGGAAAGGGGTGTAGTTCCAGGATCCCTACACACAGCTGATCCCTGGCTGCAACCTTGGCCACGGCCACTCTTGGCCCAAGCTCGAGCATCCCTTTGGCGGCTCCAGGTCACACTGGAGGACTGATGTGGCATGTGCCAGCCACATTTGTCCCTCTCCCTGAGTTGTGCTGTGTGCTCAGGCTCAGGACAGAGCAGCCTTTAGTCTGAGGAAGTTGAGATGCAGGTTTGGAGGTGACAGCACAGAGCATCTAGTTAGTCCAAAGGCCTTTTGTGGGTTACCTTTGAAAATGAGCTGTTGAAGCTTGCATGCTCTCCTTAGCCTCTACCTGCAAAAGAAAGGCTAAAGCCTCTGTCAATAGTAAGCTTAGAAGACAGTAAATCTTGGTAATGAGAAAACCAGAAGACAGCATCTGCTCAACACAACAATAGTGTATATGGTCTGGTAAACAGCAACCGGAATTATCTGCCTGTTATTACATCCGAAAAGCCAAATTTCCCTATGTAAGTAGCAGACTCCACATTATTTTTTTCCGAGTTGCTGCAAATTCTAATATACACACAGTCCTTTGTCAGTAAAGGCTTTGGCCTGGTACTTACAGCTCAAATTTACATGCAGCCTTAATCACTAAACTAACAACTAGCTGCCATCTTTGTGTGTGTGCAAAGTGTAAAATGCAAGACAAGAAAGAAATGCCACAATGGATACACTACCCCCCCAGCAACACTTGGCATTCCTCCTTCCTACTCCTCCCCACTCTAGTGTTAATATCTTCTTTTACAGATGTGGGTAGAGATTTAGACTTCAGAGATTGATAAACAGATGAACAAGCAAGGTGCAGGAGAAGTGGAAAACGTTTGGTTTTGATCTGTAAAGAATCTTAAACATGAGCTGAGCTGACAGATTACAGGTGTACTGGTATTTTGGATAAATGTTTTGGACAGATGGCAGTTAAAACACTGTGGTACGTGGAGTGAGTTGGGAGAGGGACACACTAGATCATCATCTAACACAACTGTCTTTCATTCTTGGGTACCTATATAGGTGACTGTGTGTAGCAGAGGGGTGGGTATTTAGGTACCGAGAATAAAGTGGAGGACGGTTGGACTGCAGAAAGTCCCAATTTTGCTTTAAAAAGTGCACAAAGCCACATCTGCAAAAAATGGAAGGGTTCTGGAGGAGGAATCTACATATGGTGTGTAATGCTTTTATGAATTGAGTCTTTAATAATTTACATTACCAGTTTAATACTTTGAATACAAATTATCTTGCCCATATGCTGTGCTGACAAATATAAAAATGGAGTAATCAAAGCTGTAATAGCTCTACAGCAAAAAGACATAAAATGCCACTAGAAGGCTTAGGATAAATTATTACAGGCACACACTAGCTATACGGCTCCCTGGTGCCATTGGATGCAGTGCAATTTCTTCCTCCGTCTTTGCATTTGGGTTCAAAGGCTGCTGCAGTACAGTAATATGACCAAAAAAAAAAAAATCTTTGAGACAGACAGTGTTCTAAAATATCCCAGACCTGTTTCATAAACACTGCAATTTAAATTCTGCTCTGGCATTACATAGGCTGCAAAGAAAATATAGTCCTGCTCTTATTTGTAGGGAGTACCTTATTTTTCAGACATGGTTATTTGCATGTATTATAAATCACAGTGTTCTCTTGCCATCTTCAGGTAGCTGGCATGTACTGCAGGTCATCGCTGGTTCTTTAACAACATTGGAGGCCACAGATCTGTTCTGTTACAGTGCAGCATGATGCATTAGTGTCACTTCTGTTTTAACCTCTCTCCTGGGGAATACATAAACTAAATGGTGTGGGTTTCCGTTAGTTGCTGTCAGCCTCCTCCTCTGTCTCTGCTGGTTGTCTTTCCTTTCAGGGAGTTTACATTGTGGCTCTTGCAAATGGCATTAGAGTAAACCTGGACCCTGGAACTGGACACACTGGGTTCACATGTAGAGATGAATGCTTGATTTAAAATCGGTACAGGAGGTCTTGGAGAGTTTCCTTCTCATCATTCCAGCTTAGGGGGGGAGATTCCCCTGCGGAACAGGCAGAGGATTTTGTCCCTGAACTAGAGTCTCTTGGGACACCCATGGAGGCTTCGTGTCTCTGGGCTGCCTTCCCCCAGGGCAATCCCCAATGGCTAAAGTAGACTCCAACAGGAGGAGAGCTCTCCCTGCTCCAGCCAAGAAGAAGGGAGAGCTGAGGGTGAAAGCCAAGCCAGGGTGAGCAGGAGGAACTCCCCCTCTTCGATGAGAAGAAGAGGCAGAGCTGTGCTCCCCACCATTTTGCCTGACTTCAGACCCCACATGCGATGCAGCCATTGTCTGCCTCCCACCTCTGCTGTGCACAGCCAAGGGGGACCAAGTGATAGTTAATGCTGCTTAGAGTTTGGAAGGGATGACGCTGTGGAAAGTGGCTGCTTGCTGCTTCCATCTGATCCTGTCTCCATGCTCTCTGCCCTTTAACCACAGAGCCCAGGCCCCGCAGAGCTCACACTGAAGGGCTTCATCGAGGATCCAGGGAACCATGCTGTGAAGTTGGCACTTCCTGGCTCAGTGCTCCTCTGGTGGGGTCTGACAGCCCCTTGTCTTCCTGTGAGCAGAGAGGGGAGTACAGCCCTACACCTAGCATGGAAGGATGGCAGGGCCTTTTTCATCATCTTAGTACATCTCATTTAATCCTTTCCATACCATTGCAGGGGCGTTGAGCGCTGGTGGACCTCGGTCCTTCCTTTTCTCTGCCTGTGGCCCATAATCCTCTAATCTCCCGAGGGTCTCATTGACTTCAGTCTCATTCCTGTTGTTGGGATAAGTGGGCAGGCACTGGGTGATGGTGGTGGAATGATAGGCAGGAGGGATCTTATGGTACATCCAGTGGTCCCTTCTGGCCCTAAACTCTGTGACTCTAATAGACTGCAGCAGAGGACTGTGGGACTGAGTGTTGTTCGCCTGCTATCTTTCAGTTGTGTAGCCATTGCTCAACTGGAAGACAACTGGCACCGCAAGAAAATGAAGAGGCTGTGGAGAACAGTGGCATAAGCTGCACTCAGTAGGAAAAAATAGAATAAAGAGATGCTATTATTTGTTGGTTAAAAGTGTAGACATGAGTGTGTTTCATGGGAGGGAGCAATTCGTTTTGTAAGAACCACTCTATTCATTGCTGCCATTGCATGTCCCTCCCCAGCTTAATCCTCTATAGAAGGAGCCAGTGAAGACTTCCGTTTGCACTCATTGAATTTCTTAGTCTTCAAGGTTACTCCACACAATAATTTATCCTAGGCTTCTGATTTGACTGGCTCTAAATAAAGCCTCTCCCAGAATAAATCTTTAAGGAATGGCTGGGATTGCTGTTCTTCTGTCCAGAGTGAGGCTGATCCAATAACTTATTTTCCAAAGGATGGAATCTTTCTTATTTTATACAGCTGAGCCTCTCAATCTAGGTACTTCTGTGGGCCCACCACAGTGGTATCTCTGTACCTCAGGAACACTAGTGACTTTATCCGCACTACAGGCCGAGCATCAGTAGGCCCATTTTACAGACAAGGGGATTGAAGCATAGAGAGTCTGTGGCAGAGGTGGGAAGTGAACCCCCTATCACCTGAGTCCCTGCCCAGCGCCTTAACTACAGACCATCCTTTTCTGCAAACTATTTCACGTGCCAGTAATAATCACTCATCCTTTGTCCAATATACCCTTTGCAACACCTTCATGTAACTCAAGAGGGTATAAAGCTCTACAGAAAGCCACAATAATGATCTCCTTTGTAAATCGCTTTGAGATCTCTGGAAGGAAAACTCTGTGTAGGAGCTAGCTATTCCTTAGGCTGGAAGGCATACTCAATATAGGTAAGAGTGGTGGAATCAGGCTCTAAATGAAATGCTTTTGGAGTGAAACCATTTCTGATGCTTCAGGATTATGTGCCACTTACATCCCTGAATAACCCAGAGGACCAGCCATTTCTCTAAAGGACCAAACCAGTACCTTCAGTCTACTTTTTCCAGGACACTTTCCTGCCATGATGCAGGGGGATACCTTACAAAACATGCTTACTACACCTCTGTATGCTGCACATCAACATAACCTTGACGTGAAAAAGCAGGGTGGAGGAAAGGGACCCTCCTCCATCAAAGTTAGCTAGTAGCTCAGCAAGGAGTTTCCAGTCCCCATTAATTAATGACACGGTAGAATGGCTACTATGGCCATCCGGACATTGCCTTTGCTTTTGAATAGGTGTCATGTAGATTTTTCCAAAGGATGAGTGCCCTTGACTGAGATCTAAGAACGTTCAGTGGTAATGAAGGTGAGGGTGCCTGACATGGTCAAATACTTGTAGGAATCCATCCATCAGTCCTAGAAGCGTTGCCCATTTAAGATTTTTTTTCATCGCCTGCCTTTATAGAGAATGGGGCACTAACTGATCACATTGCCCCATAAATAAATTGGATAGCTCAAGATCACAAGGGGAAAAAATCCTCATCATTCAGAGAGGGATTTTCAGCATAAAAGGTTTTATAGGACTCGTAAAATATAACATTTATCTCTGTGTGAGAGGTAAATATTTTCCCCGCTGAATCTCTAAGCAATGCAATTTTGTTTGAAGTCTCCATTTGTTTAAGGCTGGAGAAGACAATAACTCACCTGTTTTCTCCCATGATTCCCCAAACTATTGTGTAAGTCAAAATAGAGCAAACTCAGCTTATGCTCTATGTAATTTGTCAACTTCATATCTCAACTGAGTCATAACCTGGAGCTTTCACTTGGAGTTTACACTTGGGACAGCTGCCTAATCTCTATCCAGTTGCTTTTATCATTGGTAAACAGCCCCATTTTTGCATTTTGAAGTCAGACATACAACACAGCCCCTGACAATCACCTCCCATACAGCCCAGGAAGGGAAAATATAATGTTTCGCTCCAGATGACTCATAATTTCGCTGTTTAAAATTTGCACAGTGATTTGCCTGCCACAAGAGAAGCACAAAAGTGCCTTCTTCCTGGCACTGTAACCGCGCTTGTCAAAGAACAGCCCAAGGAGACCCACACCTGGTCAGAGATCATAAATGAACAAAGAGAAGGCTTGAGTAGTCAGTGCCATCAATCTGCAGAAAATCAAACAAAATAAAATCGAATGTCAAGTAAGTAATGTGAGCGGAGGAATAAAGGGATAATGTCCCTCTGTAGAGTTTATTAAATGCTCACTAATCTCATAGACCTAACACTTTAGACACATCTCAGCTCTATCAAGGGCTCAAAGACAGGCTAGAAGTATGCTGGCATAGGTGCAGCCCTGTCTTCTGGAGGCTCTGAAAACAAAATACAGTCACACAACGTCAGTGATGGAGCTCAGAGTTCTAGTAGTCTTTGTCTTGAAACAAAAATGCCCTGTTCTGAGGTTTGATACACCATGGTGAGCACCCCTTAGCCCCTATCTCGTTGGCAGAGGTAATAACAGGTATATGTTATACTGTAGTGAATGGAAGGGCTCCAGGAAGCACAATGTCTGTCTTTGCTTTCCTGGCTGTACAAGAATCGAGAGACACTTGGTCTTTAAAATGTTTCTTTCTGGAGCTGTGTGTTCTTCTGTGCTATTGAATTCTATTAATTTAACTACTTTTTCTGCTGGGATTTTCTATATCTTTGTGACGCCATCCACTATTATAGGGGAAACATGGAACTCTGAACTCTGACGAGTCAGTTACAGGAGAAGGAGCTGTTTTCAGATGTCTTGTTTGAATGTGTTCATTGATCCTTGTTTTGAGTCTGCACACATATTCCGCTCCTCCTCTGCAGTCAGAAAGGGCTCTTTGTTGTCACTGTTTTTTGTATGCCACTTTAAAGCTTGGAGCTTTGCTATCTGGCATATTGTGTTAATTGATGCATCACTATCTCTAAAGTGGCAAGGCCCTTGTCCTGCTGATTAAAATGCCAGGTCTCCCTAAACTCTGTATTCTTTGAAAAACTCATGCTTTCAAATACAACAGTTCCCAGTTCATTCTAATCGTAATAATACTTCCCTCCAATGTAGCACTTCTTATATACATAGATCTCAGAGTGTTTCCCAACAGTGGTCAGTAAAGGTCCCAGCACCCTATAAAGTAGGTCACGCTATACATGTACCAGAGGAAGGATGGGCTGGTGGATAAAACACTGGACTGGGACTTAGGAGATTTAAGTTCACTTCCTAGCTCTGCTGCAGATTTCCTGTATGACACTGGGAAAATGACATACTCTTTCTATGCCTCGGTTCCTCATCTGTAAAATGGGGATAATAATCCTTCCTTCCTCTCACATCCAGTCTGTTTGGATTGTAGACTCTTTGGTGCAAGGCCTCACTGAAACACAGGCAGCAAAACCTCCAGAAAATGAAAATAAAATGCCAGGCCTGATTCTCATCTGCTGCACTCCAGCTTTACACCAGTGTAACTCCATTGATTTCAGTGGAGTTACTCATGATTTTTACACCTGTGAAAGGTGAGATAACAATCAGGCCTGGCTCCTTTTTCTATGGCTGGTGCTCATATCTGTTGATGTGCTGCAGAATTGTTAATCCACCCTTACAGAAAAGACCTCCAGCCAGAGAAAATCAGGTCCAAGGGCATGACTTCACTCCTCATTCACTCCATTTATTTCACGGCATGTGAACTCTGCTATCCAGAACCTTATTCATCTCAGTGATATGCCAACATCAAAGCCAATGTCAATGTAACTGTTTCTTTTTCAGTCTCTATTTTTTAAAAAGGAAATTGAATTCAAGACCTACAACAACGGTGATGTTATCAGTATTAGCAGTTTTTTCTATTTCAGTAGCTTCTGGAGGCACCAATCAGTGGCTCCCTGTGCTAAGCACAGCACATACATATAACAAAGAGACAGCCCCTACCTCAAAGAACTTACAGTCTGCTAGTTAATATAGGTTAAAAATTGAAGGATACAAAGTTAAGGTTTTCATAGCGACCTCATCTCGCCCACATCACTCATAGATTGCTAGTTGTTATATAAAATGTATACCAAGATATGGTCAGCAACTCTCTCATTCTCTTACTGTTGAATTTACATTTAATTTAACGTTCACTGTATCTCTCTCTATGGATTAACACACAGCTCCATAATTAAGACGTGAACCTAACTTCCTATTGTAAGCCTGATTTTTAACTTCCCCGCTATCTTCCTCCCTCAAAAAATGATCCTCCTGAAATTTCACATCTCATGCCAGAGTAGAGTTTTTCTGAGAAACCTGGTCAAAATCACAAAAGGATTTTTAATTGCATGATGGTTTTAAAATTTACCTGTTCCCTTTAAAAAATGTTCTTAACTTGACTTGTCACATCAACTGGCCTAAAAGCTCCAAATTTATTTTCTTTAGTTGGCTTTTAGGAAAATGGATACTGAGGGTTAGTCTACACTATTGTGAACATCAGTGTGGCTGTAGCGCGTCTGGTGAAGAGACACACTCCCATCAGCATAATTACTCCACCTCAACAAGAGGAAGAAACTAAGTCAGCAGGAGTGTCTCCCACCAACTTAATAGTGGTGTGGACAGCACTTAGGTCAATGTAACTTGTGTCTCTCAGGAGGGTGGCTTTTTCACACCCTTGAAAGATGTAAGTTACATCAACTTAAGCGGTAGTGTAGACAAGCCCCGAGAGAACTGTTCAGATGCTCTAATTGTCCTCCCCTTCTTTAAAGTAAGAGCCATGGAGTAAAAATACTTTCTGCTTGAATATTTCATCTAAGCACCTTTAAAACAACAAAACAATCAGCTAGAGAAAAGGGCACTCTTGTAATGATCCCTGAGATCCGTTCCTTGATTCTGGTAAAGTAGAAATGAAAATCACCTTTTGTGAGACAAAAGATTGTATTGTTCTCAGAAGACTTGAAAAAGTGGACATTGACTTTCTGTCTCATTTGGATAATGAACGGAGAGATACCAAAAAAGCAGCAGATAATCCTGTGGCACCTTATAGACTAACAGACGTTTTGGAGCGTGAGCTTTCGTGGGTGAATACCCACTTCGTCAGATGTTAGTCTATAAGGTGCCACAGGATTCTCTGCTGCTTTTACAGATCCAGACTAACACGGCTACCCCTCGGAGAGATACCAGAATTGCTTCATGTGAAACACCACTTCTGGGTGTCTGTCTCCTATAATGAATTTCCTCTGCTGTCCGTTCTCTTCCAGACATTTCAAAACAGAGGAGAAAAGCCTTTCCTCTGGGGAATAATTACTCAGGGGGGTTCTGATGAATCTGATTGAGGCCAGGGAGAGTGAGCCACTGGTTCAGTTTCTGCCAGATAGAAATTCTGGAGAGATAAAATTATATTTGATAAAACCTGGGAGATAAATCCCTGGGCTGGGCACAGAGGGGATCCCAACCAAACCAAATGTATTGCAAGAACTTCTCTCTTCTTTCAGCCTCATCAGAGGGACTTGCTTTTATGGTGCAGTTATGAATGGTTAGCAACTTACCATTCTACTTACCAAGATCCTACTGGGAAAGTCACTAAACTCCTAGGGTTCCTCTTTCTCTTTGGACAGCTCCCAGCACAACCCCTAGTGTAGCCGTAAACCTGACAGGGAACTTCCGTAATACTAATGTTAAATACTCATATCACTACTAATAATTATCTGTATAATCTATTTAGATTTTTGTAAGATCACCCATCACCATGGTATTGGAGCATCTTCAGTGAAAACTCTTTTCCAGTCTTGACAGCAAGAACAAGTTTAAAATTCCAGTTGATTATATGTGTATGTGTATATATAGTGTATGTTGTGAAGCCAACCTGTTTGAAGTGGGGGGAGGGATAGCTCAGTGGTTTGAGCATTGGCCTACTAAGCCCAGAGTTATGAGTTCAATCCTTGAGGGGACTCCTTAGAGATCTGGGGCAAACTCAATAGTTGGTCCTGCTAGTGAAGGCAGGGGGCTAGACTCAATGACCTTTCAGGGTCCCTTCCAGCTCTATGAGATGGGAGAGGTTCATAGCAGAACCTCTAAGTGGAAGAAGTGGGTTTTGCATTTAGCCTCTGCATCAGCAAGTTATTGGAACATGTGCCTAACTTTAAGCACATCAGGGAAAATTTTCAAAAGCACCTAATAAAGGAGCCTAAATCACCTTGTTTTTCAGTGGGCTTTAGGTGCTTTTGAAACTGAGACTTAGGATCCCAAATCACTTAAGCATTTTGAAAAATGTTACTCACTGACCCTCCCATGCTTAAAGCTGGGCATATGCTCAAGTACCTTGCTGAATCAGGGTCTTAATTATGAACGTGCTGAGGATGGAGGTCATTTTTATTTCATCTGGCCATAGGCTTGCTCTGGTGCCTATGAAAGTCCTGTCTCCTGTGGCTGTGAATCTTCCCCTCACTCTCCACAGCTTTATTTTTCCAGATGAGTGAAGCTGTTGTGTGAAGTCATCATGACGAAGAGAGAGGCTAGGCCCAATATCATGCAGGGCTGGGAAAATGTGTACCATGACCTTGATTTGGACTTAATGTATCAGAGTCAGTGCAGGGAGCACCAAATTGGGGTGATGTGTTCTTGGTCGGCGAACAGACGAGCTGCTTGTTTCTAGTGGCCCTCTAGTGTATGTAGCTTCCAGAGGAAAGTGGCGCTAACATTACAACGCCAGTGTGAGTACTTCATGGGTTACTGCTGGTTAATAATATCATAGCCTTTTCAGTCCTATTGTTCAGAGGGAGGGGAGGGAGAGAATCTCGGCTTAAGAGCAAACTTGCTGGATCTCCTTTGTTAACATTCTCACATTCCTTTAAGTGCCACGCAAAGCTTTTAATGTTGCTCAGAGAGCTGTATTTTGTTAAGGAAGGCCACCGCGTGAGGTACTCAACATCTCTGGCATTTAGAAGGACTGTACCATTCATGATGATCATCATCCTTGTCATCTTTTATCTCTCTTGACCTATCCATTTCCATCAGTGGTTTTTAAGCAAGTCTGCAACTAGGAACATAATCGCTTCTCATGTACACCTATTACGCTTTCACTCCTACTGAGCTCAGGGTTGTAAAGCTCTCCTCTCATAATTGACAGGCAAAAGCAATACATTTTATACGATGAAACATCTCCAATAGTTGCCGGCTGCTCTCGTGCTATTTCCAATAATAAGAAGAAAATAAAATGTAATCTAGCTAGTGGGATTCCATTAATGCAAGTGCAGTGGCATTGCTTGAGCTGGGCTACTTAATTAAGAGATCAATGTTCTGAATAGAAGTGTATAATCCCTCTGTCCTTTCGGTGTTGACTAAGCCATGGGGGACTCGCAACAAGATGTTTACTGCCAAGCGCTTGTAAAGTTTGCAATAAAGAGTCACAAATCAGCCCCTGGGCTGGCAAAAAATTTCCTAGTGAGTTAGAGTCCACCTATTGGGTGAAATGAGCTCATTCTAGAGTCATGAGTTTTTGTTTTGTTTTTTGGTGGTTTTATTTTTGTTCTGTGAGGAAAGGAAGAGAGGGGAGGCAGGGGAAAGCAGAAATAGGAGGAGGGTCCCCCTATAGAGCGCTGTCTGGAGCAATGTTTTAACCTTCACTATCAGAAAGACCAAGGGACAGAAGGAAAAAGGGGAGGGATTAGGATCTGAGCTTTTAAAAGGCATAGGTAGAGAGTCCCCAACAGGGAGATTTAATTAGAGCCATGCAAATCTGGGTGGGTTTGAGTCATGGGGGATTCATATGAAACCCTTAATTCTGTACCTCATAAATTTACACCCTGTACATTTCACTTCGAAGAAACGCAAACTCTCAAGGCTGGATGGGACAGGATCCACCAGTTTTGGCTAAGAACCATGTGAAACCGCAACGTTTTCACCTGAAACTCTAAATCCCTCACTGGCACACAAATGAGTGACTACACTGGGCATAAAGGACATCCTGAATTTAAATCCTCGTCCTGCAAATCCTGTTGGTGCTGCTGTGGCAGTCAGAGATAAAATCCAGATGGAAAACTTCTGGGGGATTAATTAAACTGTTAGATGGTAGTAATGTATTCTATGAGCCCCCTCTAAATTGCTTAAAGATCCTGAACAGAAGACAGATTTTATGGCTGCAGAAGGTGAGACTCTTGTGGAACACAAGAGGCTTTGGGTCCGATCCTGCAGTCTTTAGGCAAAACTCTCATTGACTCCAGTAAGAGTTTTACCTGAGTTTGGACTTCAGGATCAAACCCTGTAAGAGTATTTAGGGCCAAATTATGAGAGCCAAACTCAGGCCTAGAACTTCCCACCTCATGGAAGAGGCTTGTGGAGAGACAGGGGCTCCTCTGGTGGGAGGAGTTAGGAGCCTGCACATTTTGGGGCCTGCACACCCCTCACCCAAAATTAGTGGATTTAGAGCCACTCCTCAGGCAAACCTCGTCACACCCAAACCTTGTTACAAGCGTGGCAACATAGTTCCTGTGTTGTCATGGGCTAGGCTCTAAGGGGACCCGGAAATATGGTATTCACCTCTGAGCGTTATCACTTCCTGCCCCTGTTTCCATAGGCAAACCCCTCTCCACCCTGCTTCTCTCTACTGCCCTTTCTCTGCCTTAGGAAATCCACAGAGCGGTTCTCTGTGTTGCCCAGTGGAGGTATATCCCCAAGGAGGGTCTCTTGGGACAATGTAGGCCTCAATCTGTACTCCCACTCACTGGGTCAAGAGACTTCCATGAGCTAGAGTTGCCAAGTGTCTGGTTTTCGACCAGAATGCTCGGTCGAAAAGGGACCCTGGTGGCTTCGGTCGGCACTGCCGACAGGGCCACTAAAAGTCTGGTGGGTGGCACAGTGGGGCCCCGGGGTTAAGGCAGGCTTCCTACCTGCCCTGGCTCCTGGGCAGCTCCTGGAAGTGATCCCCTAGGTGCCCCTAGGTGCATGGGTGGCCAGGGAAGCTCGGTTGGCTCTGTAGCTCCATGCTAGCTCCATAGCTCCCATTGACCGGGAACCATGACCAATGGGAGCTATGGAGGTGGCACTTGCAGGCGTGAGGGCAGCATGCAGAGCCTCCTGGCTGCCCATGCGCCTAGGGGCTGCAGAATCCTGGTGGATGCTTCCTGGGAGCCGCAGTAAGCACCACTGGAACCCCGCACCCTGAACCCCCCCCACACCCTGGCCCCAGCCCAGAGTTCCATCCTGTACCCAAACTCCCTCCAATAGCTTGCACCCCACCCATACCACAATCCCTTGTCCCAGCCCTGAGCACCCTCCTGCACCCCAAGCCCCTCATGCCAGGCTCCACTCCAGAGCCCACACCCCCAGCCAGAGCCCTTGCCCCCCCCCCACTCCAACCCTCTACCCCAGCCAGAGTCCCCTCTCACACCCAAACTTCCTCCTGGAGCCTGCACCCTGCCCCTTCCCACACCTCAACCCCCTGCCCCAGCTCTGAGCCCCTTGCAGCACCCCAAACCCCTCATGCCGGGCTCTACTGCAGAGCCGACACCCCCAGCCGGAGCCCTCACCCCCCTCCCACAACCCAACCCCTGCCCTAGCCCGGTGAAAGTCAGTGAGCGACAGAGGGAGGGGGGATGCAGCGAGTGTGGCCTCAGAAGGGGTGGGGCAGGGGGTGGGGCAGGAGTGTTCGGTTTTGTGAGATTAGAAAGCTGGCAACCCTACCATGAGCACAGACAGCAGAAATAGAGTTCGGGCCTCAGCATGTCACCCTCAATTCCATCACCTCAGAAACAATAGCTCAGATCCTACACCAGTGGCAAAACTCCCACTGGCTTCAAGCAGGATTGGATCTGCTGTGAGTGGATGATGGGACCATGCAAAAAGGAGGAGGAAGTTGAGGCCGTGTGAGTGGCGCATCTGGAAAAATAGCACAGCCTAATTTACACTGACTCTCTAGAAAATGACGTTAGTGCTGACACTGGGCCTAGGGTCTCCTTTGGAGAGAATGTGTTGAAAGGCATAAGGAACAGAGTGAACGAGTGAGGTGAACAGTAGAGTTGAAGAAAAGGAGTGGAAAGCATTGTTCGGGGGCTAAGGAGCTACATTAGAAATCCCATTGGAAAAGCTGTTAAGACCTGGGTTAGACTAGACAATTAAGTCGGCATAACTACAACTTAGTTAAACTGAGCTAATCCCTGGTATAGGAGGTGGTGTTGGGGAGGTGGATTACCTATACTAATGGGGGCGAATCACTTCTGTTGGCATAGGTAGTATATACACTGAAGTGCTACAGCAGCGCACCTATGCCACTGTCGCATTTGAAGTGTAGACAAGCCCTAAGTGCTCTTCTATTTGTAACAAAGAAATGTCCCGTAGGAGGTTTCAGCCTTAAAGGGACAGGCATTGACTGTACCCTCAGTCATCACACTCTTATGTTTGGTGTGTGGCTCCTTTAATTCACATTCTGCTTTTCAACACATTCTCTGGTGATGTCTCGTGATGCCGCTGAGAAAGTTTCCTCTTTTGCTTTAATTAAAAGGAGAGCTTGAAGCCAAAGAGGGCCTTCCTCCCCAAGGAGGCGGCCTGTCACGTGAGCAACTCTTTTATTTAGTAGGCTTCTGAATTGTACTGTTAACATCTGCTGAACAAGCAGAGCCGTAAGTAACTCCTCTGTTGTTAGGAAATGTAAGGGGAAAGTTCCTCTCTGCTAAATAATTAAACCACTTAAAACTTTTCTAGGCTTCAGACTAGTCACCAGATGTGTCAAGCATTTCAAAGTGGATAGAAGACCTTCCATGCAAACACAGATACTTTATTCTGTTGTCAGCAATCATACTGGGTTAAGTGATTACAGAAGTTGGTTTAAAGTGCCTTCCACTACCCCCTCCTCTTCTACACGTAAACAGGCTGTTTCAAAGGCCTTGACACATGGCAACATTTCCTCAGTGAGCTCTGCCTGTGCAGCTGAGAATTCCAAGTACTCAGCAACAAAACCCATCAGCTTGATTATTTGTGTCTTTTTCCTTCAGTGTGAGCCTGGCTTGTTTATATTGATAATCTATACAAGAAATAGTCTAGGCAATTGTACAGAGATTTCAAGTCTCACTCAGGGAAGGGGGAGGGTCTCTCATTTGGGATTCATTGGAAGGTGTAGCAGGGTACTGGTGCAAAAGCACCTAATTACCCCTGCTCAGCCAGTTCCAGTCAAGGGAAATAGATTGGGGCTGGTGAAACAGACCTGTTGCCTGGCCTTGGGATTGGCTCCACCTGCAGGCCTGACAAGCCAGCAGTTATAAGGGCTGGGAGCCAGAAGTAAAGCCAGCCAGGGAAAGGTCAGATTCCCAGCTGTGGGCTGACTGCAGGAAAAAGAAGGAATGAATCCTGTAAGCCTTGTATATAGTACAGCACTGTTGGTGGGAGAACTATGTATGTGTAAAGAAAGCCATGAGTGCTGCCTTACTGAAAGCCTCTCTGCACTTTATTGGGACAGCCAGTGGGCTCTGGAAGAGGGGTGTGACAGAGAACCTGTCACAGAAAGCCATTTTTAAAGTATTTCATGACCTTGGAAGAGATTTACAATTTCACTTATTTTTAATTGTCACAATGCCGGTCACTCCTGATGTGACTGGTTTATGTGTGTGCATGTGTGTGTGCTCTCTCTCTCTCTCTCTCTCCCCAAAAGGATTTTGGGCTCCAAAATGAGCACACTAAAATCAGATCTCTAAAATCATCTACTCGAGATACCCTGTCAGAGGGGCAATAGAAAAAATACATATGCCCTATTCCCTGGAGTGAAGGTGCCAGCATTTTAACTTCACAGGATTCCCTTGCATGTTGATATGTATGGTAGCTTTGGTGGTCTGTGTGTATAAGTTTCCATCTTCTGCTTGAATTCAGGGGGACTACTTGGAGAGCAGAATCAGGCGCTAATTAAGTGTGAGGACAGTGGAGCAGACTTTGGAACCACCAAAGTTGATGCATTTTTGCCTTTGACTTTTATAGGATCAGGATTTGGCCTGATGTTTAAGATTCTGTTTGAATTTTTGTTACATTGCTTCTGTGCTCATAGTGTGATTTGTATGTACAGCTTGTAGTGTGCACTCTGAGTTGCAAACAATGGACCAGACACTATGTTTAATTAATATTGTGAGCTGTTCCCCCGCTTATATGACCAGGGAGGGGTGAATATAGTGCCTATAAAGTCAGTGAGCTATGTCAGGAGAAAATCTGGCCCCCTCTCTCCATGTACTAAAAGAGTTGAGTCTTTTTTTGAGATGAGCCCATAGAAATAATATGCATAATTCAGTTATCTTACAAACCCTTCAATTATAAAAGCTTTTTTGGAAAGAAAAATTTGATCGCAATCAACTTTGCCCTAGATGTGCCAGAGCTGAGATTCCCAAGTGTCAGTTTGTAACTTTCGGATTAGAGCAGCCGTCACTTCCTTTTTAAGATGTGAAGTAAATCTAGGTCATCCTGTGTATTTGTTTTTAAGATGGCTAATTCAGATCTCATTCATGTTATTTGCCCAAGCTTGAGATGAGAAAATCCAAGATTTGAGGCAGTAAATCAGCATCAAAGTAAATCTTTTAAAATCATACACATCTCTGAGCTTCTGAGCAAAGGAAGTGGTTTGATGTTTCTTCCTTAGGCAACGTTTACAGTCATTTAATATTAAATGTATGAGAAACACAAAGTGGGTGTTGTTTTTAAGGTTTCTGCATTAATATGTTGAGTTGAATGAACTGGCTGGTGTCTAGTCACCTCTGGTTATTTGTTCTCTGGACAATCGCTGAATGCCCTACATGAGGCTGATGCTCTGGAAATAGAAAAAAGGAGGTGGCAAGACATGAGGACTCTGGTTGGTCTGATGGTACTGCTCTTCTGGGTATGAAAGCGTTCAGTGGGTTTTGCTTGTTTCTTGCTGAGCTCTCTTCGAAGGCATTAGTGCGGGGCCATTCATCTCGGTGTGCATTTTTAAAATGATTTGTCTGACAGTAGCAACTAGTGGCCCTGCCTCAGATGGGAGGCTGCATTGTGCTTGGTCCTGTGAAACACCTAGTGAGAGACAGTCCCAGCATCCAATCCAAATAGATGAGACACCTCCACATCCTGACCCTCCCTCTTATTCAGGGCCAGGTCAGACCTATTCTGCCCTTCACAATGTTTAATGAGGGATAGAAATGAAACAGAACAACACCTCTTGCCTTCCCCTCCCTGACTGTGGGTTGGTTGGTCTTGCCATGCAAGAACAGACATGTTTTTAGATGAGCTCTCTGTCACTTTCTAATTCCAGACTGTGGAGACAAGTGGACCTGCCCTGACACCGGGCAAGGGAAGTCAGCAACAGGCCAGGTTAAAAATGAACAAACTAATTAACCCTTTCATTTTTGTGAATGGATTGGGGTCTTGTAGAAATGGCATTGAGATTGGAGCCAATCTGCTCTGACTGAGGCCATTGGAATAATGGCAAGGAACTGGGTATTCTCAGTGAAATAAAACCACCTAAACAGCTATGGAAATCTCCACAGTGTGCCTGTGATAGGTTGGATACGTCTAGATTGATCTGCAAACTCTACTCTGTTTTCTGAATGCCTTTGGCAGGTGGACCAGGCCCTGAGGCCCCCTGCTGGAGGCCTCATGGCCCTGTCACACTGTGCCCCAGAAATGGGTGTGGAGAGGGTCTTCCAAGCTGCCTAGAGTGGCACAGCCAATCAGAAAGGGGCTGCGGGGAGCAGCCAATCAGGTCCCAGCTGGCTATTATAAGAAGAGCCCCAGGGCTAGTGTGAGATCAGTTCCTTGCAGGAATTGGAGGAGTGTGGCTGGCTGAGATACAGGGCCTTGGACAGAGCAGTGGGAATGAGAAGGAGCTCTGAGCTGGTGGCTCTTGCTCAACCAGGACAAGGCCCTAAGGTAAGGTTGAAGAACATGTTTGTGCTGCAGGGAATCATAGCAGCAATGAATTTTGGTTAAAGGGATATGGCAGATGGCTGCTATTTTTAGAGTCTCTGTGCTGCGAGCTGGATTAGAGGGCCTGAGTGTCCCATCCCCCTCCCCCAACTGGAAAATTGGCCTGGACTTTAATGCACCCAGAAGGGGAACTGAACTCTTTTAGTGGCCCAGGAGGAGAGCCGGGGCCTGAAAGGCCTAGAGAGGATGAGGACATTGTCTCCAGGGAGGGAGTCCTGGATTATGGCTCAATGCCAGGGCTGAGGCTGTTTTAAAGACTGCTGGACTAATTAAGGGGCTGAGCCTAGGGAGGGCTACAGGGAAAGAAAGGCCAACTGAGGGGTACTGAGATAGGCTCCTGTTGGACTGTTTCCTTGGAAGGTGTTTCTATTTCACATACAGACTGTGTGACTTGGCCAGAGGGCTGAGTCACTGAAGATCCACCACAAACAGAGTGTGTGTGTGCAGGCACTTGGACAGGGAGCACTCGTGAAAGGCAAGTGTGACCTCATTACAGTACCCTTTTGGGCCCAGTACAGCAGACTGGAGTCTGGCCAGCTGGGGAGCTCAGCCAGGGCTGTAACAGTGGTGCTGTGTGACAAAGAGCAGGTTTGCTTTGCTGCGGCCTCATAAAACATTTAGTGTGGTGTTTTTGTGTGGGTTACTCGCTATTCCAAGAAGTTTAATTTTGGGCAGGGGGTGATGGTGAATCTTCTCTTGCAGTTTGATCATGGCAAACACTAATAAATGTAGACAAAGCAGCAGCAAAGTCCCATGGTGATGCCTAGGAATTGCTGCATATACAGGGATGTTGGCCCTAGTATTTTGGGCCATCAGCAAGAGTTTTGTACGCCCTAGAGTCACCTTACCCCAGAACTGTGGCTAGTCAATACTATGGTGGCACCCATGTCTCCAACAGGGTGTTTATCTCACAGGCACCTGGCAAAGATGGACCTTCTTGCACCTCCCATGAAAGCACCCAAGGGAAGGGTTTTTTGGGGCAGGATAGCTTGTGAGCATGCCTTTCTGGAGGTCCCCCCAACTCCTCCTTTCTCCTCACCATGGAAGCATTGCCCACTCATGGACTGGAGTACCTCTTCAGTCCCCAGAAGCCATGGAGAGATTCCCCCTCATGTCCACAGGAAGTGCTGCACCATCCATGCGAGGCCTTTAGCCTCTGTGCTGGTTCTGGGTTCTTAGCTCCCATGTGACATCATGTCATCAGTAGAATCCCACCTTCCCTGTTCCAAACCCTGAAGCCCAGGGGAGCTCCTATGCAAAGTTAGAACAAAGACTACTGCAGGACCCTGGGGAAAGGGAGACAGTGCCACAGTGGAGGAGACAATGGATCCTTGGTGGTGGGCTGGAGAGCGAGCCTGTCCTGCACTCAGCTGGCAGCGGAGGCTCCTGTTCTGCTAGGCTGGGCCCACCTCCCCCATTCAGTGTTGCAACCTGGCAGTAGGGCAGATGGGCCAAATTTGAGTGAGTGGCATTGCAACATGGCTCACTGCGGGGCTCCGTGACCCTGTGTGCTAGGTCACCAGACACAGAGCGGAGAGCTGGGCAAGATCCCATGTGACAAGAACCACTGTTGCGGGGTGGGCACAGGATGCGCTTGCTCTCCAGCCTCATGTTGTACACCTCTTGTCAACTGCGTAATAGGCTTGAAAAGGCATCAGATATACCCCAAAGCTGCCTGGGTGCAGTCACCCCTTTTCTCTCCCGCCCCTTCTGCCCTGTAGGTCTGCCATAAGGAGGCCTAACTGTTCCACCCGGGGTTTGCTCAGGGGCAATACTATTAAGTACCCAGTGTGCCAGAACAGGGCATGAATAGCTACGGATGCAGAAGAGGGGCTTGTTGTATTGCCCTGCCTGTCCTCATTGTGACCTGGCATTCCCCAGGCTAGGAGTCAGCTGCAGGCCTATAGAGATGTGATTGCCAGCTTCATCCCCTTGTTTGGGTTTACACTCATCTGCCACCCCTGAGCAGCATTAGCTCGTCCTTCCATGCAAACTCATGATTCAGTGACCAGAGAGCCGCCGAGAGAAAACCAGTTCCCTTCCGATCAGGGAGCATGTTGTTTTGGAAGCAGACAATTTGCTGCGTAATGAGCCTTTTCTCACTGCCAGCCGCTTGGAAGGCGCTGACAGTGCAGAGTGCGTCCCAGCTCACTCAGCTTTTCTCCATGGCAGTGCCGTCACGGGAGCACTGCTAACAATCCTGCCAGGAAGGAGCTGTTTATAGGCTAAGCAGAAATTCCAGTGCCAAGCAGCTCGTTAGACTAGGAGTTAGCCCCATTCACATCCTGTGTTTGTGAACTCAGCCATGTCCACAGTGCGTGTGCATGCATTGTTTTCAAATGTCTCCTTCCCTGGGAAATGCAGGTCTAGGAGAAAGGGAATGAAGCAGCATGCAGATCCTAACATGAGAAGCTAGCTTCAACCATAACTCTTGAGGGGCTAGTCCCTCCTGCAAGAATAGGAGCTTGAGTATACATGACCTTTGAGCACCCAGAGCGCAAAAAGACAGTACAGAGATCACTAATAGATTGGTAACGAGAATTTAGCATTTTTTGCATAAGGAATAAAAACTAACCACGTTGATCTGTGTATTCCTACCTGCTGGTTGTCCTATACAGACTTTACACCTGCTTCAGACACAGCTGCAATGGCAGAAGCCCTAAAGCCTCAAAGCTCAGGAAAAGCGTTTTTGTACAAAGTGAGAAGGATGTCCCCTGTGAGGGTTAAAACCAGTGCAAATCCACCTAGCTGAGGCATAACTGTGGGAATGGATTGGTGTAACTGCTGTCTTGCAATCCCTCCTCATTCAAAATTATATGCTTCAAGTTGTACATTTTTGTAAATAAAGTAGACTACAATGATATTAACCCTGTTTGTGTCCACTGATTTCTCCTTTTTAGAAGGAAATTTCTTATTGCATATGTCCCAAAATTCCTGCCTATCTCAAATTTGTTGCCCTTCTGTGCTCACCAGAAGTGAAATTTGCCATATTGGTACAGGCAACCCCATGGCAATGGGAGACCTGGAATTCTATTTGTTGAACACTCTCATATCTGAATCCAAGATTTTGATTGGGCGCTTTATGGAGCAATGGCTTTGATGGGCAGTTTGGACCCAACTATAACCATGTTTAGATCTGGGGATCTGAGCATGCACTTGCAGGATAGGACTAACTCCTATTGCAACTTAACATAGCAGGATCCCTGCTGCAATTCAGTGGGAGTTAGTAGTATCTGACAAGCAGCCAATCCAGCTACAGGTTTCTTGCTCAGGTCCATTCTCCACTGTATGAACGACAATGCCAGAGAGATCTGGGCAGGACCTCAGCTGTAACCAAAAAGCTAATTTTTAGAACAGGAGATGGGGAAGTCTCCCCTGATGCTCCAGGTTATGAAATGTCTCAGGGGGCTGGCTGACTGCCCTGCCTCTGAAATCAGTCACCCCAATAGAATGTCTTTTATAGGGCTTGGCTTACAACTGGAGAGTTGGCCACACTGTAAACCCCACAACCAGCGCTGCAACTTACTCACCGTCCACACCTTGCAGGGCACATAACAGCGCTGCATCTCCCTGGCTGCAGCACTGGTTGTACTCCTGCTTGCCTCGGGTAATAAGGATTGCAAGCGCTGGTGATGCAGGCGCTGGCTCCGCAAGTGTGGCCACCAAACAAGGCGTAATTGCTTCCGAGGTATTCAGGTATCTCCAATGCCTGTCAGCCACTCTTCTGGTTTGTTGTGAACTCGGGCTCCCGGAGCTTGCTTAGTCTAACAAACAACACACAGCTCCTGTTTTGCTCAAGCAAAGCAGGCAGGGGAATTGCTTTGGATGTCACAGCCTGTTTGCTTGAGGAGAGAAGCAACCATGGCTGGGTGGGAGGGGAGGGTCCATTTTGGCAGCAGCTGCTTATGTGGTCTGAAGGCTATTAGAGTTCATAATTTGCATTTAGTGAATAAGAAAGGGGATGGGGGAAGGGTCGAAACTTTTTAAAAATGACTGAAGTTGGTGCTGTGTATCTTCCAGTCCTTAGAATCTTGCAAAGCGAGAGCTGAGACAGTGTCAGCTCCAAAAATCCATCTCTCTGTCTCCCCCGCCCCTGTCACTCCACCCCACCCCCCTCTTTTGAAAACGCACTTTTGCAGCCACTTGAACGCTGGGATAGCTCCACAATGCACCACTCCCAACGCGCTGCAAATGTGGCCACACTGCAGCGCTGGTAGCTGTCAGTGTGGCCACACTGCAGCGCTTTCCCTACACAGCTGTACGAAGACAGCTGTAACTCCCAGCGCTGCACAGCTGTAAGTGTAGCCATGGCCTTAGACTCCAATTTAAACTGATTTGTTCCCCTCCCCCGCCGTCGCCCCCAGCACAATCATCAGGTGCTGAAATACCTGCTTCTCTTGCCTTTAAGAGACGGTTAATTATTTTGGCAAGCACCGATAGCTCCCCAGATTAGACTAAAGGAAATAGATGTCATTTTTCACTGAACTGGCTTGGCTACAGGGAAAAGATAAATTGGCCTGAAATCTGATGAATTAAGTGTGGTGGTGTTTGTGGAGAGCAATTATTATCTTTGTATATTTGACAAAAATTAATTGTCTTGTCTACCTCAACTGAGTCAATGTAATCAGCCTGTCTCTGTAAAGAAGAAAAATCCATCATTTTATAAGTGATTCATTAAGAAGTATTAAAGCCATCTCTAAAGACAAAATAATCTATTTAAGGAGGACTCGGGCAGCGAGACAGCTGATTAACGCCTCAGCTATTTTTCACTTATGAGGGATTTCAGCTGTTACAATGTACCTGGCTTAACCCTTGCTGAGTTAAGTGATGTGCTGGGCATGGATGGGAAATGGGGACACTTCCAGCCTTGCCAGCCAGTGCCTGAGAAATTAGTGGCACTTTGCTGCTGAGATGCACGTGCACCACGCAGCAGCAGGGAAAGGGTCAACTCACTTCTGACCTGTACAGTCCAGCCATCAGTGCAAACTGCACAATTCCAGCAGCATCTTTCCCAGACGTTAAATCCAACAGTGATAAAGCTTAACTGCCCTCTGCTTTGCTCCTGTGGGAGCACTTGTGCAAAGGGATTGGGAAAACCCCTCCAGATCAGAATGGAAGCATCTTACACCCACTCTGCTTGCCTTTGCACAGGGTGGTGACACATGATAGAAAGCAATGAATACTAGGGACCAAATCCTTCACCTTTTTCTCTGTAATGCCAGACTATAGTTCTGATAAAGTCCCTGATGTTAGATATCCAATTGACACTAGCCTTGAATTTATCCACCAGGCTAAAAAGAAGCAACTCTCAGAAGAGTAAACTTGTCAGAAATGACACTAAGTTTTATGTCCTGTATGGATGTGATTAAACAATTCTGCACTTTCCATTCAGGAATGGACAATCATCAGGTGTCTGAACTCCCATGTTGTTTATACCTGCTTTTAACCCAAGTTCTCAAAAGTGATTTTTTGAGGGCCTCTATTCTTAGGAGCGCAACTTAAATTATTATACCTATCTCCTAGAACTGGAAGGAACCTCGAAAGGTCATCGAGTCCAGCCCCCTGCCTTCATTAGCAGGACCAACTTGACAACCTACAGAAGGTTCTGATCTTTCAGAAAGTGCTGAACAACCCCCCTCTGAAAATCGGGCCCCTTTAAGGCACCCCGAGTCAAGAGTCCAAAATCACTAGTCACTTTTGAAAATGATGGCCACTATGGTTTAAAAACTCCACTGACTGCATGCTAGTGGCTATGCTAGAAATCTCCCATCGGTCCCTTTATGTGGAAACAGTCTCTCCTTCACCCTTTTTTTTTAACCCAAGTTTTCTAAGCAGCCTCTTCTGAAGGACTGTTCCAAGAGCTGTCTAGATGTTTAAATGAATTATATTCATTGTTTTCTCCTTTTTAATATACACTTTTTTGTTAATTCTTGCCAAGAATTTTAACAGTTCAGATCAAACTGATTTACCCTTCCAAGAGTCAAGTTGGCTTGTTACTTCTGAGAAGCATTGTCTCATCCTGGTCTATGTATGCAGGAGCTCCTGAATTCTGATCCTAGCTTAGATGTTGTCATGGACACGTGTGGTCCCGGAGGCAGAGGACACTCTCAGTTACCTTTGCGTCTTGGGGTTCCTGCCTGCTCTGGGGCCAAAATACCCTGTTGATTAAATTAGAGCAGGCTCAGGGAAGCTCTAATTTACTGCATCCTCCCTAGAGCTGTCTTGGGGTGGTTCCAAACTGTGGAGTCTATACCACCCCTGCAAGCAGGGCCGGCTCCAGGCACTAGCTGAGCAACCTCTTGCTTGGGGCAGCAGATTCTACCGGGCGGCTTTCCGGCCAATCCTAGGGCGGCATGGATGCTTTTTTTTTCTGTTTTTTTGTTTGTTGTTTTTTTGTTCGCTGCTCCAGCTGCCCTGTAAGGGGCGCCAGTGCGGAGGAGTGGAGCGCCCTGCAGAAAACCCAGCAGGGCAGCTTGCGTCCTTCCCTCCCAGCCAACCGGAGCAGTGCGGAGCTCTCCCGGCGGGCAGCGCAGTGGTCAGGGCCGTGGGGTGAGCGCCCCACTGAAGCACTGGCCAACGCCCTTCTCTCTCCCCCCTGCTCCCTCCCCTTCCCCCCCCATTAGACCGGGCGTGCAATCTGCAGCACAGGGAGTCCCCTGGCTTCGGCCACCCTGTAGGGTATTTTGTTCCCCTGCTTTGCCCGCTGCACCCCCCCCCCAGCTTTGCCGCTCCAGCTGTACTGTTTTCCCCCACCCCCTGCTTTGCTGTTCCGGTGGCCCCGCCCTGCCCCCCTTTCTTCTTCTTTTTTTTTTTTTGCTTGGAGTGGCAAAAAAGCCAGAGCTGGCCCTGCCTGCAAGCATCCCCTCTCAGCAGAGGGGGGCATCCCAGGGCAGGCAGGGGTGTGACTGGAGTGCCTTGTATTCTGGGGATCCAGAATCTGAGTAACAACCTAGAGCAGGTTGTTCCCACAGCTGGCATAATTTAGAGCAGTCCTTGCCTTAGCCTAGGATGAGTGAGGGAAATGGAAAGTTTACGTGAAGCTACCTGAGGGGCTTAAGCCAATATCAGTCCATATTGACTCACAACGCAGCTCTGCAGCTTGACACACTTCCCATGTTTGTTTTCCATAACCAGAAAGGCTAAATTCTCTTACATAAATTAAAATCCACGGTGATTCTCCCTCTGCACTAAAGCATATGTTAAATGGAGTGATTGAAGCCTCTCTCTAATTCTTTTTTCACCTTTGTTTCCTGGTATAGTAGAGTTGTCTTAACTAGTTCAGTGAAGAAATGGAGAAAAGAGTCTGAAAATTATATGAAATCGTCTACTGAAGAAAAATGCTGTTCATTGCACTTTATCAGAATTTCTTCTTTATATTTTATACAGCAACTTCTGTACTTAGCAGACGAGAACTTCACACCTGTATAACGCTCTTTGCTACTTGGAACTGGTGAAGCTCAGCCTAGTTAAGTAGAATTCATACTAATACTCTCCTAATTAAGCAGCAATCAACTGACATTTGTTATTCTTAGGCCAAACTGTTTCCATGGGAAACATCTTAATTAAGGGTTTTTCTCCCTGGGGAAATTCACCAGCATAGCTATAGTGGCATAATTATTCTGCCCTGGTTATGCTGGTGTAACTCTCCTGGATGTCCAGTATCAGGGGGTAGCCATGTTAGTCTGTATCCACAAAAACAAGGAGTCCGGTGGCACCTTTAAAGACTAACATTTATTTGGGCCTAAGCTTTTGGGGGGGGGGGGGGGACCTCACTTCTTCAGATTCTCCTGGATGGCTTGTGTACCCATCTCTCCAACAGCATGTAGAATAAAAGTGGCTTTATTTCAAGAATAAATTATTCCTTTTTATGCTGGTCAGTTTTCCTCATGTAGGCAAGCCCTGTCCAGATTCCTTAATTCAAAGTGTTCCCAGTGTAATATAGACCATACACCCAATCCAGGATCTGACCCTCTGTGGCAGAAGAAGGCAAAATGCTCATTTCAGTGCTAATGAAAACAGCTCTTTTGCAGCCCTGGTTAAGATGATTGTCCTTGCTTCATTTCATATTTGGTTCTCTGTGCACCCTTCTTGCAAACTTATCTGATATCTTTATCTTTCCTTAGCTTCTCATGCCCCCAGCTCCTTAGCAACATTCCTCTCTTTCATAACAGAATAGAATCCTTTTTTCCTTCTCAGGCTCCGATACGCTAGCCCATGCTCCGTGCCTGACTGCATGAACTGCCGATGATTACAGAAAGCTGTCTAACATTGCTTGCATTTCCTCTCATCCCCTGATGATACTTAGACAGGCCTGACCTAAATTATGAAGCGATCTTGCTTTGTTCAGTTGTTCGTTAAACTTGAAAGACATGTTTAACACAAGGTAGGGTAAAGGAGCTGCAGCTTCCAGACAGGGGTTTGGACCAGTTTCAAGGACCAGAAAGCCTCACTGCTATGATTTTGACATCTTGCTTGCTGTACTCACACCGCTAGTCCCATTGACTTAAAGGGATCACTCACCTGAATAAAGACTAGGTGCTGAACCAGCTCCAGGAACGGAGGCAGTGACCTTGGGCCTGATTCTCTCTTGCCTTGCAGCTTGTGTGGGTACAAACTTGTGTGCAGTAGGGCTGTAAAATGCCACCTTTCCATTCTGGTGCTGAGTTGCATGCCTGCAGAACTCAAGGCCCAATGTCTGAGCTGAGTCCATGCTGTGAGCAAAAGTATCTGTCTGCATTCTACCTTTGTGACTCGCATTGGCTGGGGCCTGGGCTGCTCTGATAGAGGCCCACACCCCTAGGGACCAATCCAGCAAGCAGGAACAGTTGGAGTACAGAGATGCTCTGCTGGCCTTCTGCCATCCAGGGAATCCCGCTGCCGAGGGAGAATTCCCAAGCAGCCAATCCAATTGACTCTTCAGCTAGGTTGAAGTTGTGGGATCAGGGGCTTGCACAGGTGTAAATGACTGTCCGAGGCAGTGGAACTCAGAGCGCCTTCATATGCTTGGTATGTATATAAATGAATGTAAATAGACCTAACCGTGCCTCTTCTCTGACTCATGGCATTTAGGGGCAGAAGGAACCCCGATCATCTAGTCTGATCTACTGTATATCACAGGCCATCTGCACACTAACCCATCGAAATCAGGATCTCAGTGTGTGAAAGTTACTGGTAACCCTCCTAACAACTAACGGTTTGGCCATTAGGGGGAAGCAGAAGCCTCACGTACACAGTAACCTGAACTTTTGAACTATCTTTTCTCTTCTGCCTCAAAGCAGAGAAAACTTGCTTCAAACAGAGTGCGGGGTTTGACACCTACCAATCAAGTGTTAACACGCAAGGATCTTTGTCTAAAAGTGTATAAAAGGCTTGTGAAATTTGTATGGAACAGAGTTTTTTGTACCAAGGTACAAGGCTCTCCTTTCTTCTGCAGAATAAAGCATTTTTCCTTATCCCTGTCAGGCTGTTATTGGCTCTCAGCTAGGCAGACCTGATATTTCGGTAACAAATGGAAATTGCAGATTTGCACTCAGAGCACATTACCCCATATTCAAGGTTTGATAGTGTGCAAAAGCTGGCTGGCTTTCTGCACAGCTGTCTATCGTATCTCCCTCTCTAAGCAGTGATCCATGCCAGCAGGGGCTGAACCGTCTGGGGGAGGTGCATTTAGTTATATTTGTGCTGTGGAAAGAAACCCAGCATAGAAAGTAAGGTGGGGCTCGTGTACACGTCTCCCCAGCGGCATGTAGAATAAGTTTCTCCCCCCATTCTTGGTGCCAGTTCTTCATACATCAGCATGTAAAATAGGTTAAAAACAAGAGCTCTTCCCCAGGTGCTGTGGCCTAATGGATAAGCCACTAGTCTGGCATTCAGAAGGGCTGGATTCAGGCCCCAGCTCCCCTAGCTGGGTGACCTCAGGCAAGTCACTGTCTCCCTCTGCTTCATTTTCCCTGCTTGTAAAGTGAGGTAATCATACTGGCCTCCTCTGTAAAGTGCTGTGAGATGTAGGGGATGAAAGTGCTCTGTAAGAGAGAGGTGGTGTTGTTTGGAAAGACTCCAAGCTCCTCTCCCCTGTTCAGCGAAGTGTCTTTCCCTCCCTCCCCTGCCAATCAAACACCAACATCTTTATTTTTAAACCACCTTTCTATCACCATGTCCAAGATGCTTGATTGATCTTACTGAGGACTAAACCCAGGGAAAGGCTGAATTCCTATAAATTCATGAGTTAATTAAGATTTAAAATAGAGCCAAAAACTGTTTTAAAGGGTTTTCTTCACACAGCGCACAGTCAACTTGTAGAACTCCTTATCTGAGGAGGTTGTGAAGGCTGGGACTAAAACAATGTTTAAAAGGGAACTGGATAAATTTATGGTGGCTAAGTCCATAAATGGCTATTAGTCAGGAAGGGTAAAGGATGGTGTACCTAACCTCTGTTCATCAGAGGATGGAGATGGATGGCAGGAGAGAGATCACTTGATCATTGCCTGTTAGGTTCACTTCCTCTGGGGCACCTGGCATTGGCCACTGTTGGTAGACAGATACTGGGCTAGATGGACCTTTGGTCTGACCCGGTACGGCCGTTCTTATGTTAAAAAGAGGGAGTTGGAGCAGGTCTGGATTAAGGTAATCTGGGACCTAGGCCTACCCCCAGATGAGAGCTCTTGTTAGCTCTGTTTTCACATGATGGTCACTACTCCATGCTGTGGTCATGCACTATGACTCTTGGGGGATGGGAAGCAGTGGTAGTTCTTGTCTGGGCAGTCTCTGCTGGACTGGTGGGGGGCCTCATCCTCATTCCTGTGGGGGGAGAGTAAATCCAGCCCTATGCCATCATCTCCTGTCTTCAGGGAGGATGGGGTCCTTCCCCCAGGAGGGAAGACTCAGTCCTCACATGCCTCTTTTGTCAGGTGGGCTCCTGCTGACACCATCCCAGCAAAGCTATGAAAAGTGCTATGTGAGGTGCACCCAAGTAAACAGGATTCAGTGTTAGCAGTCCATTGAGATGAATGGGAGAGTTAACCCTTCTCAGGGCAATTGTTTCAGGCCCTCTGCAGTCTCAGGCAGATGTCACTGCATCAGGTACACTCAGGTCCCCTTTTTGAGGTTATCTCCACAACTCTAAAGCCTGGAGATCTAGTTTTAAAAGTGAAAACTGAGACACTGATGGCCTCAGAGGAGTCCAGAAACTGGGGCCCAAGGCACAAACCTATCGATGGAGCCTATGCCTTAATCTAGCCCTTGGCCTGAATCTCCTGATGCAGACTTGGCTAAAGAGAGAGGAGCTAGCTGGCAGCTTTCCTCCCCAGTCCCTGGCGAGAGAACAATTGGGTGGGTAAATTACACTGGGGTTTTGTCTGTGCTGTGGATTCTGGGAGAGTGCCACTGAACTGGTTCTAGCCAGCTGGAGCACCCAGGTAAACTGGCTGCCAGACCTCCTATCACTAAGACATCTGGACCTGCTGGGTTACCCAAGACTGCGCTGAAGATAATGGTAGCTGCTGTATGCTAAAGCTTCCTCAACATCTGGAACCTGCAGTGCTGCTGCACCTCTGCTCCAGCAACAAGCAGGAGATTCCAGTAAAGGCCTCCTGGACGCTGGGTCAATGCCTGGGTACGGATGGGGGAATTCCTTCAACTAGTGTTTCAGGTACAAATCCTACAGTCTGTACAGCAAACAAAAGCTCTGCCCGCCATTGCCCTCTTGTTTTAAAATCTCACCCCCAAACAGTCTGCAGAGTCAAGTGTCTCCCCCCACCCCCTGGCTGTGGACTCAATGGGATATAATCTTTTCCATCTTGGTGAATCAAACACATAGTCTGGGTGGAGAAATAGGGAACCTTTGTGGAATGAGCACATTTTTCCTTCTTTTGTTAATTACACTGTTAATTTAAATTAAGTCAATGCAGGAACCTGAGATTCTGAAAAATCACCCATGATTTCCTTTAAATGATGGAGAGGTACTTCATTAGAGGTTATAGTTTATTCTGTGGCCCTATACTAGAAAGACAAAGTAAACACATGGAAGGGGCCTCAGTCCTACAATGACCTGCTGCTGACTTCAGGGTTGCGCCCTGCGAGCACAAGGGTCTGCTCACGTGCAGCTCATTTCAGGATCGAGGCCTAACAAAAGAAGGCACAAGGCAGGTCTGGAACCAGCATTAAAAAGTTGAGAGAGAAAATGGAAATACCCTTTCATAGAGTCCTCGAGAGGATGCCCTTATGGAACTGCGCTTGCGAAAGGAGACCGCATGGTGGCGCCATCTGACAGCTTTCCCACACCCTGCGACTGCCAACACTTCCTTTTTGCAGCGGAGGTTCCCACAGAATAACGGAGTTTCCTGCACTTCCAAGTTCCAGCAGCGCGTCCTACACCCGAGATCTCCAACTTCCTCGCAGACCACGTCTCTTGGCGGCCTCTCCTCGCATTCGCACTTACAGGGTTATCTCCCCATCTGTTCACAATCCCACAACGTCCCTAGGGGCACACCCCAGCAATGGTAATTGATTTCATATTAAATTAAGTTCATATGAAGTTCATGTTAAGATAAGGTCGCCCTAGAGCCAAGCCTGAGCACAAGCGAGTCCCTGGCTGGAAGAGAGAGATTTCCCGCTGCCTTTTAATGAGAATTATCAGCCGGAAACCAGGAGAAAAGCCAGGGGCAGGTGACCGGGAATAGTTTGGCAGGGCACGGTTTGGGGATCTCGGTTGTACAGTGCTTGGAAGCTGAGCTGTTCTCAGCTTGGAGCTAAAGTGGCTCCATTCGCTTCTCTGGTTTGCTGCGAATTTATTTCCGGCCGGGGGTAAGTGCTAGGTCCTCCCCCCCAGGCCTGGGAACGCACAAGCGAGCTCCCTTTGAGTCCAGGCCGATCCCGAAGGTTGTGGGTGCTATAAAGTCCAGCTCTTTCTTCCACCACACTCCCAAACCGCGGCGTCAGCCCTGGGAGCGTCTGGCCGGCGGTTGAGCTCTCTCCGGCTCTTTGCGGGCTGGCTCACGTGTGAGCGGTCCCAGGCGGATGGGTGCTCTTCCGGTTCCAGTTTTGCTAGGACCCCCACCCCTCGGCTTGTTGGGGGGGTGGGATGCAGAGAATCGGGGCGCTCTGGATCCGCTTGAGGCCAGCCGGGTGTGCCACCTTCCCAAGCCGCGTAGGGCCCCGAGGCAGGGCCAGCGCGCACCGCTGGGAGCGCACCATTCCCCGAGGAGGCGCACGGGGGAGTGGCTGGTGACCGCTCCCCCTCCCGGGCACTGGGGCAGGTGTCAGCCCCGGGCATGGCCAGGGAGCCCTGCCGTTGCGTACGGGGAGAGTGGTGACTCCTTCAGGGGCGCGGACACGGCGCAGGAGGATCCCCGAGCGGCGGGGCTGGGCTGGAGACGGGCCGGGCTTGGCTTGGCAAAGGTGGGTGTGCGAGCGCCCCGGGCGGCGTGGGGCCAGCAGGGAGCGGGGTCTGGCCGCTCAGCGCTGCCTCGGAGCGGAACAGGTGCCCGAGGCGAGGCGGGGGGCGCCCGGTGTCCTGGAGAGGTGGGCGGGGGATGCCTTATTTGGCTGAGCGCTCTGCCGCCGGGTCTCTGTCCCGGGGGGGCTGACAGCGCAGGGAGCGGGCCGGGGTGTGTGTGTCGGGGAGTGATGGCTCCTGGCTGATGGGGTGGGACTGGCACTGGCAGCCAGAGAGGCTCTGGCAGCATGGAGAGCGGTGTCAGAGGCAGCGCCGCTCCCGGGAGAGGAGCCTGAGTTCGGGGGCTGGGAACGGAGGGAGGCGCCCCTGGGAGCGCTGCTCATGGAGCTGCAGGACGGCAACGGGAGCTGCCCGGACTGCAGCCCGGGGGCTCGCCAGTCCCCCGGGGCCACCACCGCCCTGGCCGCGGTGATCATCTTCACCATCGTGGGGGACCTGGTTGGCAACGCGCTGGTGATCCTGTCTGTGCTGAGGAACAAGAAGCTCCGCAACGCCGGTGAGTTCCGCGTCGCTCCCTCCTCGGGGGCTGGGCTGGGGGCGCACGGCGCTGCGCCTTTGGGTGCTAGGCCAGCCTGGGACCGGGGCAACTCCGATCTCCGCCCGGGGCTGCCGCTCCAGTCACGGGGCCTCAGGAGAAGGCACTCGGGGCCCTCTCCCCCCGGCTAAGCGTCGGGAGCAAACTCCCGGAGCCCCTTGGCCATCGGCCGGGCGGTTTCGAGTCTGGAGCTGCGGGGAGCCCTGGAGACGCGCCTGCAACTTTGCAAACTCTTCAGCCGTGCCGAGCCCGGGGTGTGATCTGCGCCCCTGCACGAACAGAACCGGGACTCGGCCAGGGGGTCGCTTGGCCTAAGGGAGCTGCCCGTCTTGCAGATCCACCCTGCGTCCCCCAGGCAGCAGGGGAGTCCCAAGGGCAAGAGAAATCGTCACACCCCAAGCCCGAGGCTGCTCCACTTTGCAACTGGTAGGAGTTTGGCTACTGAATCCCCAACCGGAGGCCCCTTCGCTCTGCAGGTTCTTTCCCCTTTGCCTTTACTGGGGCTATATTCGTGGGGCTGACGGCTCCCAACTGTTACCGCCACCGGGCTTCTGCTCCAGAGCCCTCCACCAGCTCCGGGATTCCTCTCCCGGCGCTGCACAGCGAGGGCCACTTAGGATTTAAAAATAAAATGGAAAGCAAAACAAAGCAGCAATTGTGCTCCATTGTCATCCAGCCACAGGGTGATTATCTGCAATTAGAGGAACCGCAGAACTAAAATTTGACAATGAAGGGTATAATCAACTTCTTCCTTGGGATTATGGTTTTAATTGGGGAGCGAAACTAGTCCAAATCCCTTATTCTAATTAATACTCTGCATCTGCAATCTCTTAAAGTCCCTGAGCACCACATTATTTCACCAAGATACAATCTCACCAAACTTGCAGGGCATTTCCCAAGTTGGCATAGCTCAGTGGGTTACTTTCCCTGTCTTCCAATGTGCCAAGCTTGAAGTTTCTAGTCATGAGGACCTGATCCTGCTTCTAGTAAAGTCAGATGGAGGAAAAGACGCAGGATTGAGCCCTTGGATCGGTGTGATTAAAATATTAACTAATACTTGCCACTGGTAGCATTTTTCACCTGTACTCGGTAAGATGCCTTGCAAAGAGTTTGCCTGTAACTATCTCAGGCTTCTAGCTGATGAAAAGGAGACGGGGATCAATATAATCCAGCTAGTCTGTGACAGAGGGGGAAATGAAAATCAGGAGGCCTGGTACTCTGTTCCGTGCCCTTTGCAATAAACGGTGCTGCATCTGAGTTACAAACTTGCTTTTCTGCCTCATGTTGCTTTTTGTCTTCAAACCTCTGGGAACTGTTTTTTTCCTTCTGTTTCCCAGGGATAGCTGCAAATAAAGGACCCAGTCTTGCAGCCATAATTTTGGTAAAACACTCGTTAACTTGGATGGGAGTCTTGCCTGAGAGAGAACTGCAAGATTGGTCTCCACATGAGCGTGAACATATGCAATCCGGGAGGCTGGGGTGCAAAAGAATCAAGAGGGATCAGGAAAAAGAAAGAGATCCCATGACAATTGTAAACACTTGCTCGTCCTGCTTTACATGCATTTAGCAAACTTGATCTTTGCTGCATTTGGTAATAACCAGATAAATGGGTAGTAAAGATTTTTCCAGTTGCTTGTCCATGTATAATTTGAAAGCTGTACTAGTGGTTTTAAAATGTTACTTCCTTGACACATGTCTGCTTTCAGGCTACATGACTGAAACCATTTTTTATTTTTTTTTAAATGACAAGAAAACTATCAAAATCTAGTAATTTCTAAGCATGGTACACCTCTACCCCGATATAACGCGACCCAATATAACACGAATTTGGATATAACGTGGTAAAGCAGTGCTCTGGGGGGGTGGGGCTGCGCACTCCGGTGGATCAAAGCAAATTTGATATAATACGGTTTCACCCTATAACGCGGTAAGATTTTTTGGCTTCCGAGGACAGCATTATATCGGGGTAGAAGTGTATTTATTTTTCCTTGAGTCCATTAGGTTGGTGAAAAGAGTTGGCTATATATTGTTCTGCAGTAACTCCATGTATTCCTTGCAGCGGTTCTTAAAAATGATAAAATTTGTTGAGTTACATCTTGATATGGAGTGCGCCATTGTGTGTGTTTCTGTAGAGGGAGTGAAACAACCTCTCAATCTACAGCTAGTAAAATATTTTAAATATCAAGTCTCCACTACTTGCAATGTATTCAACAAAGTCATTCATAACATGGGGACGCTTTTTACCCTCGTGATCTCTGTGTAAATCTGTAGTAACTGATTGGAAATTAATGAAGTTACTCTGGAATTAAAATGGTTTAACAGCAAACAACATCTGGCCAATGATATCCACTCTATATGAAAACATTGCACCAGGTTTATATGAGTTTAAATATTCAGTTGACTTAAGTTTGGTTTCAAATCTCAAAATTAGGTCTTCTGATCCGTGTTCATGGAAGGAGCAATAGAGAATGCTTTTTTATAAAAACCTGATAATCAGTAACTTGTGTGTTTTGACTAGAATGATAAAGATGTGAAATTCAATTGCTTGATTGCATTTCAGATTTTAAGTGGTGCTTTTCAGGAAAATTGAGGTAAAACAGTGAAAAAACTCCTATTTGTTCGTATTTACATTCTAAATGATAATGGGGAATATTTCCAAACTTTAATGATTACCAGTAGCTCACTGTCTGCCTTAAAAATAAGACAGAGGGATCTACCGTTAAAAAATCTCAAGAAAATGACATCTTCGTTAAACTTCTCAAGTTTTTATTAAATTGTTTTTATAAACTGAAATCAGAATATGGCTAGTATAGACTCAACGGATATAACTTTGGAGCAGCAACTGATTGCAGAGGACAAGTTCTGCACTCCCTCATGGGTACTATTGCCGTTGTAGTCAGTGGGCCTGATCTTCCTCCCGTTTGCAATGAATGGCATAAATCTGGAGTAACTTTGAAGTCAAACAGGTATAAGCACAGTATGAATAAGTGGAGAACCTGGCCCCTACTTTGTCTGGCTATTTCGTAAGAAGGACAAGAGATACTTCGTATGGGTTTAATCAGGCCACAACTTTATTATTAGATGTCTGGGGGTACCCAACAGATAAGTGTACAGCGCAGGCAACTCCATGTTCATTCAGTTATTACCTGGGGGCTTCCACCGGCCCCCCTTCATTTCCCATCCAGGTCCCATTGCTGGGACCTTACCATCCACTCCGCCTTGTGGGAGGGTTAAGGTGGCTATAAGAAAGGGGGCTTGGCTCTCTGCTGTGCCAACCATAGGACCCCGAACCACCCCACCCGGTTCCGTTTCTTTAACCAACACCTCCTTTTTAAGTCCTTTTCCAAGCCATTTATCCGGCCACTGGATGCTTTCCCTATGGAGTACCTGCACTGGACACCCACCTCACACTTAAAATAAGTTGTGACACAGCCTACCCTCCTCACCATAATAAGTCCTCCCAGAAAACTCGTGGGGAAGGTGAAAACTCCGCACTCTGCCTAAGCCAATCTGTTGGTGAGGGAAAAATTATTTCCCAGCCCCCCTAGAAAGGAGCAGGTGCCCACAGCAGGTCCTAAGCAAACCTTAAGGAGAGGGAGAGTGGGTGCTGCTTTACCTGCTGCATGGAGAAAGCCTTCTAATGCCTGGGCTTGCCCCTCTTAAGGCCTTCTGCACTTACATTCCCAGGGCATGAGTCAGCATCACCACGCTTACCCTCTGTCCACTTTTCTGCAGCAGCTTGTGATGACCTTCCCTTCTCACCCCACAACCCCAAAAGCACTGCTACTTTCCTCCAGCAAATCCAGACAACGTCAGCATCCCTTCCCCATTAAGGTGTGGGGTGGTCATTTCCATGGTGATGGTCCCATTGTAGCTACAACAGAGACCTCTAATTATTATGAACTGAATATTTAGAATGTGACAAATGGTTACACCAGCCTCTGGCATGTTTCTGTAAAAATTTCTCTTGCACGTCATGTTGGCTTAATAACATTGGAGCTGAATGTAGATGAAAACTTTTGCTATTGGAGCATGTTCTCCAGGCTGAAGCTCCAGCAATACACATTTCCAGCTTTCTTGAACACACTAAAAAATAACAGGGCATAGACCTAATTCTGAGTTCCTTGAAAGCCTAAACCTCCCAATGGCACCCCTAGGAGCTTAGCATATATAAGAATGCAGAATTGGGCCCAAGACTGTAAATAGCTGAATCATTGTTTCTATTTGCAACGAGAAGCAGAAAAAAATATAATAATGCATGTCACTTTAGTACTGCGACATGGCGAGAGGGCCGAAAAGTGTGGCGTGGGTTTGAAAACACAGTTTTGGCTATCTAGGAACAAGGTTTGAGTTTCTGGTAGGCACTGTAGATCTGTTTTTCTTGCTTTATCTCCCAGGCATTCTCAAAAATGTGGTTAGCCTCTTAACTGTTGCCCTGCCAGAATCTTTGTTAATGCAAGATTCACACCGTCTTAGTTCCTGAGCATATTTTCCTATTTTATTGCCAATAAGCAATTTTCTTTGTTACCAGGGACCCTGTCCTGCAGTCCTAACTTAGTCCTTACTCTTACAACCTCCCCATCAATTTAAGTAGCCATTGTTCCTGGCAAGGACTGAGAACCTGATCCTGCAAAGACTTATGAATAAGTCCCTACTTATTTAGGTTTTTTAGGATCTGGCCCTAACTAGGGGCTGGAAGATCAGGTCTCTGATCCACCCCACAAATATATTCACTTATGTTCAAAGTTGGGGTTTAATTGAAAGAGTAGGTTTCAAATGAGCTAGGCTTAAGGGTAGAGGGCTTATGAACTGCATTTGGTGGATGCCAGATATATTATTAGAACATAAGAGTGGCCTTAATGGGTCAGACCAATGGTCCCACTAGCCCAATATCCTGTCTTCCAACAGTGGCCAACATCCAGATGCTTTAGAGGGAGTGAATAGACCAGGGCAATTTCTCGAGTGATTCATCAGATGTTATCCAGTCCCAGCTTCTAGTAGTCAGAGATTTAGGGACACCCAGCATGGGGTTGCATCCCTGACCGTCTTGGCTAACTGCTGTGGATGGACCTATCCTCCATGAACTTACCTAATTCTTTTTTGAACCCTAGTTGTACTTTTGGCCTTCACGACATCCCTTGGCAACGGAGTACCACAGTTGACTGTGTGTTGTGTCAAGAAATACTTCCTTCTGTTTGTTTCAAACGTGCTGCCCGTTAATTTGATTGGGTGACCCTGATTTGTGTGTTATGTGAAGGGGTAAATCACACTATCCTAATTCACTTTCTCCAGAGCGTCCTTGATTTTATAGACCTCTATCGTATCTCCTCTTAATCATCGTTTCCAAGACGAACAGTCCTAGTCTTTTTAATCTCTCCTCATATGGAAGCTGTTCCTTTTCCCTAATTATTTTTGTTGCCCTTTTCTGTACTTTTGCCCTTCTCTGTACTGTTCTAATGTATTTTTCTGAGATGGGGTGAGCAGATCTGCATGCGGTATTCAAGGTGTGAGTGTGCTATGGATTTATATAGAGGCATTATGATGTTTACTGTTTTATTATCTATCCCTTTCCACAATTTGAGGACTTCAGTAACTCAGACATAGGTTAGGGGTTTGTTATTGAAGTGGGTTGGTGAGAGTCTGTGGCCTGCATTGTGCAGGAGGTCACACTAGATGATCATAATGGTCCCTTCTGACCTTAAAGTCTATGAGTCTGAGTCTGCCGCTGCACATTGAGTAGATGTTGGAATTATCATGATGACTCCAAGATCTTCCTTGAGTGGCAACAGCTAATTTAGACCCATCATTTTGTGTGCATAGCTGGGATTAGGTTTTCCAACGTGCATTACTTTGCATTTATCAACATTGAATTTCAGCTGCTATTTTGTTGCCCAGTCACCCAGTTTTATGAAATCCCTTTGTAACTGTTCGCAGTTTACGTTGGACTTAACTATTTTGAGTAGTTTTGTATTGTGTTCCAACTTTGCCACCTCACTGATTACCCCTTTGCTCAGAACATTTATGAATATGTTGAAAAGTGCTGGTAGGTGTAAGTTCAGTAGCAAGGTCTCCACTGAAGTTGCTTGTATGTGGTGATGGGAGCACTGGGTCTAAGAAGTACTGCTCAAGCGGGGAGCTCCTAGGGATATCCTAGCGCATAACCCAGTGTCAGGAATGAGAACCAGCAACTGAACCTGGGACTAGCTAGCTCAGACTCCAGCCAGACCAATGAACACAGGTGAGCTCCAGCAGAACTGCCTGATTGGCTGAGGGGAACCAGCAGGCATACCCATAAGCACAGCAGCAGCAGGTTGTTGCTTGCTGACCAACGCTTATACCTCTTGCAGCAATTGCTTCTGTGCCTGACTTACTCCCAGCTTTGTTCTCTGGTCTGACTTCTGATTCTGGCTCTGACCCTGGGCTCTGTCTCCTGATTCCTGGCCCTGGCTCTAACCACTAGGTCAGACTACTCATATTCAGGTTGCTGACACCCAGCCTATACTGGACCCACACATTATGAGCTAGATTATAATTTACACTCCGCTCTGAGTTTGTTCTAGTGTGTAGCTGCACCACCCCAGGAGCAGACCAGAGGCAAACTGTCACTCAGTCCCAATTCCTCCCCCTAGTTAAATATTCCATCCATTTCCTGAAGCTGCTTACTCCCTGCCTTTTCACCTGGTCAGCTCCTCTGGACAGCAAGTTAGGGGGGCAGCTTCCCGGTGCCGGCCCCTCTCTGCTCCAGCCCGCCCACTAACTAGGTAAGTTCATGGAGGATAGGTCCATCAATGGCTAGTAGCCAGGACGGGCAGGGATAGTGTTCCTAGCCTCTGTTTGCCAGAAGCTGGGAATGGGCGATGGGGGATGGATCATTTGATGATTACCTGTGCTGTTCATTCCCTCTAGGGCACCTGGCATTGGCCACTGTTGGAAGACAGGATGCTGGGCTAGATGGACTTCTGGTCTTGCCCAGTATGGCCATTCTTATGTTCTCACTCACAGTGAGGTGCAGTGGATGAGAAGTTCCCGCTTTTGTACCAACAGCGGTTGCCCAGTCTGTGCAGTAAAGAGGGACCTGCTTTGCTATGCAGGGGAGTGAAGTCTGACAATCGAGCCCTCTTCCAGTGGTGTTTGAAAGATACGTCTGACAACAAAAGGAGCTGACTGTAAGCATTGTACCTGCTCGCCATGGCCCCTGACACACTAGTGACCTCATCAAAGAGCTGATCAATATAGTTTATCCTATGACTCTTTTCGAGCAAATTCATGTTTTATTCTCCCTCCCTTCTTCTGTATTTATAGTTACAAAAATCACTATTATACACAGCAATTAATCTGTGTTTTGTTTTTTTTGGTAGGTGGGTTTCTTTTTAATTCAGCATCTTAATTTGCTTAATTTCATGGTTACTGTGTAATTTCTCACTTGCCCTTTGCATCTGCTGAGGCAGCAGGCAAATTTTTAGAAGGGAGCTGAAGACTCTTGGGAAACTTTGTTGGACTCTGTGTCTAGTGCTATTACTGTCTGCCGTCGCCCCATAATTTATGTTTGCAGCTCTCACTAATGCTACAGGCCATTGCAAATGTGATTTTCCCCCCCCCCCTCACATGTATCTCTCATGCTTTACTACAGAATGTTTGTTTGAAATGAAGATATGAGAAGAAATGTCAAGCACTGCAGTGCACTGGTCCATTTCACCCTGGCTTTCATTCTCTCTGCACTTAGTTATCTTCCCCTTGTGTGGTGGGAAGCTGAATGCCTTAGTTATGCAGTATCTGGCACAAAAAAACCCATCCTCCTTAAAAGTACATGCCCTCCCACTGACATCTGAATGATGTTTGGCTAAATGTGTATTTGAACTTTCACTTTCTAATTTGGGCACAATAATTCCTCTCTGCCCTACCGGAAAAAGGAATGGCGCAAGTGTGAAAAATCTGGTTCTGCTCTGAAAATTGACCATAATAACGGCAATGAGATTTCATTTTACTGTGTCTCAGTGATGCTAGATCGCATTCTCTTAGCTTCCTGGTAAAAAGGTGTTTAAGGGTTTATTTTTTCTAACTCACTGTGCTCTGAGAGCGAAGCTGTTCTTTCTGGCTCACATACCATCATCCGAATGAAAAGAGGCTGCCTGTCTTAATGTCAATGAAACCTCATTGGGTCAAATTATCATTGGTGTTAAGTGAACTAGTTCAACCAGTTTTGAATCCATTTAATATGGGCCACGGTGACTTTTGTGTAGTGCTAGTTTTTCATTATCAGAATGTCATGCAAGATTAAGTCAAATGCTTTACTGAAATCTAAAAATATTTGTCAGTACAGTTGCCTTTTAATCAACCAAACTTGTAACCTCATTTAAAAAAAAATTTGTTTGACAAGACCCATTTTCCATAAAACCTTTTACTTCTTTAAAAACTGCATCCCATATCAGCCTTTCCATGACTTTGTTTGAGATCCGTGAACCAATACTTTCCTGGGTTACCACGGGCAGATGCAGAATTGGATTCTGTATCCTCTCCAGAAGTTGGTCACCATCATTCTTGTTTTGCTTTGTCCTCTTTCCTTTGCTAGAGTGAGGTCTGAACAGGAGCTCTGAGGCCGTTCCTGTTGAGCTTTGTGGCTTGAGCCCAGCCCTACCAAGGCCTGGCCTACACTCAACTTTTGTATCAGTATAATTATTTTGGATGGGATTGTGTGAGTTCTATTTTTAGATAGTTACACTGGAGCAAACCTTGCTGTGTATGCAGTAATACTGGTATAAAGCAGCTTTATACTGATGTAGCTTGTTCCCCCTCATATATACTGGTCTAGGGTGCTTTTTTTCCAATATAGCTGAGCATAACTATGCCAGCATAAAGTGGTGCAACTTGTGTGCAGACAGGGCCTAGTATGTTGAGCCCACCTTCTGAGAGCTCTGGTTTCCTGTTAGATGCCAACTATTCATTCCAGGCACTCAACATTGCCTAGCTATCTTTGGTGCTTGAACATGCGTTTCTGCAAAGCATTCTTCTCAATTTCTGAGGCTAATATTCATAATGCAAATCACAATGGAAGTTTCTTTAAACAAGTAAAGCAACACAAAACGTGTGTCTGAGAGGGTTGCCAGTCTCCACGATGCTGCCCTTTGCCAGCTACTGAACTGTGCTTAGGAGTGAAACATCATGCCCTAGGGATAGCAAACCAGCCTAGTCCTCTGTCTGTTCCCAAACTGAAATGATTTCCAGTGTTGTGCTGGGTTCAGATCCTTGTGGAATAAAGGAGCTTGCCTCTCTCTCACTCTGGATTTGACTCCTCCTCTTCCTCCACGTGACTTGTTCACCTTTGTCACACTTCATAAATTTCCAGAGTATCTTGTTTCCCTCTTCCTTCCTTCCTGCAACAATGCAACAGGGCTTCCCATCTTTCCACCTAACCTATGTAGAGCATTACTGCTCCAATCCTCCGAGCCACAAAAGGGTTTTGATAGTCTCAGTGTTGGCCTCTGAACAGACATCAGGTGCTGCTCAGTCTGGATATTTACTTCCAGTGTCTAGAGAGTTTCCTTTAATATATTAAATCCCAGAGTTCTTCCTGGGAACGTTCCATGTGTTGAAACAGGGCCCCTGAGCATGCAGACTTGCAGTGACACCTAATTGAAGGCATTTTTGTTTTGGGTCTTTCGAAATGTGTTCTCTCCTAATTGTGGGGTTGGGCCAATAAAATGGGGTGCTGTGTTAGTGGATCCCTGATTTATAAAAGTGCCTGTTGTCTGAACTGTTCTCCCCAAGACTGCCCATGCTGAGTCAGACCAGTGGTCCATCTAGCCCAGTGTCCTGTCCTCCGACAATGGCCACTGCCACGTGTGTCAGAGGGAATGAACAGAACAAGGCAATAACTGAGTGATCCATCCCCTGTCGTCCAGTCCCAGTTTCCAGCACTCAGAGGCTTAGGGATGCCCGGAGCATAGGGTTGCATCCCTGAGCATGTTGGCTAACGGCCACTGATGGACCTTTCCTTCCCACTTGTCATTACTTCATGCTCTTTTCACCCTAACATAATCCAGGAGCTGCTGTTGTTTGCATGACCCGGCCACTCACACCTCTTGGGAAAGTTTTGTTCTCTGGATTCCTCCCCAGGGATTCTGATGGCCTTCCCACTCAAGAGCCCTTACTCTGCAAACCCTCTCTTAACAACGTTGGTCTCTCTGTATTCTAGCAGTGATGGCTAGTCCCTTCCCAGGGCTGTGGCAATGAAGGGCTACTAATGAGGGCTGGGCCACGCTTTAGGCTTGTTGGAGAGGGAATGAGTACTTGGTGGCTGCCTGGGCAAAGCCGTGAACTGTTCCATTCCATTAACTGGCCTGTTAGTGATGCACATGTTTCACTGTGGAGGGTGCAAAATGAGTCCAATGGGCTGAATGTAAATTCGTCTTGTACAAATACAGGAGTAAAGCTCCTTAAAGCTGGTGGTCTGGTTTTGAATGACTGAGGCGCTGTCTTCTGAGGGGCTTGGACTGAACATTTCAAATTGAAATCCTGTTTGTCGCATGAATGAACTTTGTGCTGAATCCCAGATCCACGCCTCTGCTGTGTCAACTTCATTTATTGTCCCCCTAAGGAAGGCAGAGCCTTTTTGGCAAATGATCTCTCCTCTTAGCCTGCTGGGGTTTTATTATGAAGTTCCATATGTGAAAGGAGAGCTTGGGCTTAGGGGTGATGTGTAAGGATTAGTTTCTCTTCTTCAAAGCTTAGCCGAACAGTCAGCTGTAGCAGTCATTCACCATTTGATTCATTCCTGTGTGGCTGCAAGGGCTTGACGGCCTGAGAGTCCAACATCGGAACAGACTTGAGAAACCCACGTAATAGGGGGTCTGCCTCTGGGCCACCTCCACCCCTTGGTGGAATTTTATCCCAGATGTTACAAGCCACCCGGAGAACAGCGTTCGCCAGAACTTCTTGTGGCATTCTCACGACATGTCCGAAAAGCATAAGGCGCTGTCTGTGGACAATGGCCCCAGCGGTCTGTAGACTGGAGTGACCATAAACATCTGCATTATAGATGAAGTCATTCTACTCTCTGCCCAATATATGATGTTGGCATTTTGGGTGGAAAGCCTCCAGCTTTGCCCACTCTGAGAGGTGTAGTGTCCATGTTTTGCAGCCATATAATGGTACGGGGAGGATACAGTTCAAATAGATCCTGAACTTGGGTTAGTTTAGTTTAACTTATTCTCCTTGAGACCTGCTTACAGCCCTGCTATCAATTATAAAGGAGCCTCAGAGGGTATAACTACCACACAGAGTGGGACCTGGAAGAAGGGATATATCAAAGTAGAATGGGGCTCCTTCTTTTCCAGCTCATTGAATCACTTGATAAGTAGTATCGCTGACCCCAAATGCTCAAATATCAAGAGACTGTCTAAAAATCATGAAATATTGAGGTTTTTTTAGGTTGCCTTTTGGTTTCTGAGCCTGTAGGGTTCAGGTTTTCAATTTTTTCTTTGTAACCATAATGACTAGGAACTCTTATTATGGGAGCTGGGAGTCTTGTGAATCGCATGATTCCACCAGCTGGAGCTTTAAGAAAAATGCCAAATATTGCAAGACGCACAATCCAATGCTGAAAGTTGGCAACTCTGAGTTCCAGACCTTTGTGTTAGGTGCTGTCCAATCTTAACAGGAGACTGTGTAGGAGACTCTTGGAGTCTAATTTATATCACCTTGCTCACTGCCTCTGTATTTGTCCCTGAATGCTTCGTTGAGGATTTTATTTCTGAAGATATTGTCATGCAAAGAATGACAAATTTAATCTTAATGGGGTAAGTTTAAAATCTGAGCTAGAGTTACATTAAATGCATTAACAATTGGAGTACAGGTATGTATTTACACAATGGACAGGGTACTTGATGGATACCTAAGAAGGAACAGCCTCTGCTCCCAAGACCTTGCAGTCTATGTCCCTGATCCTACAAAGATACCTCACAATAGGTGGTGGCTGGCTGCCCTCCGCTCCCAATGAAGTCATTGAGAGGATGTACTGAGTTCCTTGCCGATTTGCCCCTTGCCCGAGACAGTGCACAGACACAAAAAGGGCCATAGGAAGGAAGACTGAGACAGTTGTCACTTTAATTCTTTATTTGAGTTCTTGATTTGTTTACTAAAACAGGGCCAATACCTGCTCTTGGATACAACATAATCAGACAAATCTAGTTTCCAACAAGCTGTGTTAAATGGCTCTGAAAAAGGCCAGAAGCGTGTATAACAAGGATGCATTGGCTAGTGCCTGCTCAGTTTCAGAGGCTTAACTGAATGACATACGTTCAGATCTGTCATGCAGATGTGCTTCTCTGAATTAGTCAGATTAAGTAATTCTGACCTCAGAGTTATCTAGTATTTGGTTTGTAGTGCATTCAGTCCAATTAACTCTAGCGGATCCAAGCCGAGTAATCCTTGGGTAAGGTAATTAGGAGGAAACAAACCATAAAGTGAAGCTATTTCTCCTGCTATATTGACTTTCAGTTCTTTGTTACTTGAGGTTTTTTTTCAATGTATTTCACAGAGTGGCGGGAAAAATGGTGGGAGTAACATCTGCTGTGGGAAATATTACTTAAGTGTAGATCCAAGAGAGGTTACAGAACAACTTCCAGGAATGAAAGCAACTCTACTTCTGAATATAAGGGGCATCTGTTGCAGGGTCACCTGGATGTTGACATTATTCACCCTGCTTGGGCATGTTGCTTGAGTCTATTGCACAAATGGCATTTTGAAGAGTTTTTGTTGCTGCCTGAGGGAGATGCACTCTGGGGAAAAGCATAGGGAACTGTGCAGAAAGGGGAAGAGAAAGGAAAATTGCATTACTCTAAAGCTTCTGTTTCGGGGTTTAAGCCCATCTCTAACTATTGGAGATAATAGAGTTGTGGGAAGGTGTAGGGGGGAAATCAGATCATCACACGTCTACTTACTGTGCCATTCTTGCACGTTTTTCAGAAGCATCTTCTGGACACTGTTAGGCTTCAGGTGTGAGCTAGTATGGTAATTCCTATCCTTTAAACATCTCTTCCTAGTTCTGTAGAACGTAACCTTTACACTCAGGATGCGGGGTCCGAATTGGAAAACCCAATGTTTCTATTTTGGAAAATGTTGAAATGGCCTTATTGAACCATTTTGTTTTCATGATGCTCTAAAATATTAAATATCTAGACGGAATATGTCAGAACAAAATGAGTAAGGAAAATGAAATTCTCCATCTCAAATTGTTTTGGAACTTTTCCATTACATTTCATCAAAATTGACATGTTCCAGCAAAACACTTCAGGTTTGACTAAGTAGCATTTTCTGATGGGAAAACCATTCCATCATATTCTTCCAGCAGCTCTGCTAGGGAGCTATTGAAAGCTTTCAGTCCCCACCTTGAGGATCTGAGCTTTCCCCCAAGTCGCGGAACCAGTTCTGGCCTCACTTCTTTTCTGCCAGGAATTTACCCTCCCAACCTGGCCCTCAACCTTTCACTTCTGATCTCTCTCAGGCCGAGAAGCAGCAGTGAAGCTGGTAGCATCAGTTAGCACCAGAGGCCTGGGATGGAGGGTTACTGGCCTTAAGATGGGGGTGGTTCCATAAGCAAGGCCAGGCAATGGCAGAAGGACAAGGCCACGGAGTATGAGACTCTCTGCCCACTATGCACTGGTAAGGAGGAACTGCCAGAGTGGCCAGTGAGTCTCTGGAGGAAAAATGATGGAAGAGGTAGGGGTGGGGGGGCTCCAGATGGCAGGGCTTTGTGAGGGGGAAGGGGCACTGCAGAATGCAGAGAGCAGGAAGGCTCCCTCTCAGGGTCCCATGCAGGGCCGGCACTTCCATTTAGGCGACCTAGGCGGTCGCCTAGGGCACCAGGATTTGGGAGGGCGTCAGACTGCTCCGGTGGCTGCGGCAGGTCCACCGGAGCTGTGGGACCAGCTGACTGTCCACAGGCACGCCTGCGGGAGGTCCACCAGAGCCACGGGACTGGCGAGCCCAGGGCACCAAAAAACCTCGCGCCGTTCCTGGTCCCATGGGTTGAAATAGGCTGGGATTGTGGAGCAGTGGCACTTCACCCTGACTGGTGAAATACTTTCCAAGTAAAGTCTGGTGTTGATCTTGGCTGGTCTAAAGGAAAATAGATTAGACAACGTTCAAAATATTCACTCTTGGATTTGAATAATGTTGTTGAAATAATGTAAATACAATTTTTTTCAGAACCCACCAATGTTTCATGAAAATACCAGCTATTTATCTGCTGGTATTTCCAAGCACGTACCCTGAAGCCAACATGCAGTGGTCAGGGCTCAGCCTCCAAGCTGCACAGAGCCCTCTACTTCCACTGCCTGCGTTACAAGTTGAGGGTCGGCAGGACTTTGAGACCCATCAGCCAATCTTCAGTTTTCCAATTGAATGTGTAAATGGCTAATATCTAAATTTAATTGTTTTACTTCAAATTAAGTCAGTTTCCTTTTTCAGAGCCCAGTTCCTGGTGTCTGCTACAGTGGCTTAAGGGAAACATGAAAACAAAATGCATTCAGTAGTGTTTAGCCTAGGCAGGCGTGGCTGGAAAGTCTGGGCTCTGTCTCCCTCGTTATATTCCCTCCCCTTCCACATCTCCTGCTCTGCCTTTTGCTAGAGGGCAGATGATTCTCATGCTAACAGAATCCATTATTGTTGAGCTAAACACAAATGAACACAAGCCTTTGAGAATGAATACATCTTAAATAAATGAGCAGGGTGATCTCGGGGTGAACATCATCAGGAAAACTCAAGAGGGTAGATGGGGGGGGAAGCTAACAGTTCTTGGTTCATTCATTCATGGTTCAGTGCTCTGTTGTACAATGAGCATATAAACTAATATAAAGTGTACTCCATTCATATATGTGACTATAGCTACATCTTGTAACCAGGGATTATGATCTGGCCTAGCAAGAGAGAGATTGAATGATGAAAAACCTTCCCCTCTAACTTCTAATGTGAGAATAGACCAGCTGCAAGTCTAGCAAATATATCCCTAGGTAGACACGTTTATATCTTCTCAATAATTAAGTGTCTTGGCTAATCAAGGTTGAATCATCTGGGCTAAAGACATTACTATCCAAGCTCTTTTATATATATATATATATAGTGCTAAACAAAGGCTCACAGCACCGGCTACCAGGCTAAGGAGATACACTAGAGAAGCAGAGGCCAAAAAAGTAAATGCCCTGTTCTCCAAGGAACCATCCAAGGTGTACTCCCAACTGCAGTGCAACAACACAATAACAGCAGAGCCACCAGCAGCAGAAACTGAACAGTACTGGAAGAACATATGGGAGAAAGAGAAGACTCATAACACCAGTGCAAAGTGGCTGCAGGACCTGAGAACAGAGCACAGCAATCTCCCAGAACAGAAACCAGTCACCATCACAGTAGAAGACATCCAGCAGCGGGTCAAGAACATGAAGAGCTGGACAGCACCTGGACCAGACATGATCCACACCTACTGGCTAAAGAAACTAACAGCAGTGCATGAACGCCTAGCAGCACAGATGAACCAGCTGCTAGCAGCAGGCTCCCACCCAAACTGGCTAACACAAGGAAGGACAGTGCTGATCATGAAAGACCCCTGCAAGGGGACAGAACCGGCCAACTACCGGCCAATAACCTGCCTCCCCACAACATGGAAAGTCCTATCAGGCATCATAGCTGCCAAGCTACAGGACCACATGGGCCAGTACATGAGCACAGCTCAGAAGGGCATTGGGAACAACACCAGAGGCTCAAAACACCAGTTGCTCATAGATAGAGCAGTCACCCAAGACTCAAGGTCTAGACAGACCAATCTGAGCACAGCCTGGATTGACTATAGGAAAGCCTATGACTCAATGCCGCACACGTGGATCTGTGAATGTCTGGCGCTATACAAAGTCAACAGGACACTAAGGACCTTCCTCAAGAACTCAATGGGACTATGGAAGACAACACTAGAAGTCAACTCAAGGCAGCTTGCACAAGTGGCCATCAAGTGCGGCATATACCAAGGTGATGCACTGTCCCCGCTGCTGTTCTGCATAGGCTTAAACCCCCTCAGCCAGATAATCACAAGGACTGGATACGGGTACAGGTTCAGGAGTGGAACTACCATCAGCCACCTCCTCTACATGGATGACATCAAGCTGTATGCTAAGAATGAACGAGACATCGACTCGCTAATCCACCTGACGCGGATCTACAGTGAGGATATCGGGATGTCATTCGGACTGGAGAAGTGTGGCCGGATGGTAGTGAAGAGAGGGAAGGTAGTCAAGACTGATGGGGTGGAACTACCAGCGGGCCACATAGCAGACATACAGACCAGCTACAAGTACCTTGGCGTCCCACAGTCACATGGAAACCACGATGAGGAGGCAAGGAAGACAGCAACATCCAAGTATCACCAAAGGATAAGACAGGTCCTGAAGAGCCAGCTCAGTGGGAAGAACAAGATCCACGCCATCAACAGATACGCCCTGCCGGTCATCAGATACCCTGCCGGTATAGTGAGCTGGCCAAAGGAGGACATGGAGGCTGCCGATGTGAAAACCCGGAAGCTCCTCACAATGCACGGAGGTTTCCACCCCAAGTCCAACACCCAGAGACTGTATACCAGCCGGAAAGAAGGCGGGCGGGGCTTGGTGAGCGTCAAAGCCACTGTCCTGGATGAAACCCGGAACATCCAGGAGTACATCAGTAAGATGGCCCCCAAAGATGAGCTGCTGAGAGAATGCCTGAGGCAGCAGCAGACATGGGAGGAAGACCAAGCAGAAGAAGTGCCATGGCAAGACAAGACCCTGCATGGGATGTACCATCGACAGATAGCTGAGGTGGCTGACATTGGGAAATCCTACCAGTGGCTGGAAAGGGCTGGACTAAAAGACAGCACTGAGGCACTGATCATAGCAGCACAGGAACAGGCACTGAGCACCAGATCCATTGAAGCAGGGGTCTACCACACTAGAGAGGACCCAAGGTGCAGACTGTGCAGAGAGGCCTCAGAGACAGTCCAACACATAGTGGCAGGATGTAAGATGCAGGCAGGAACAGCATACACTGAACGGCACAACCAAGTGGCTGGCATTGTGTACAGGAACATCTGCACAGCGTATGGGCTAGACCCTCCCAAGACCAGATGGGAGATTCCACAGAAGGTTGTGGAGAATAGCAGGGCTAAGATTCTGTGGGACTTCCAGATCCAGACGGACAGGCAGGTACTGGCCAATCAACCAGACATCGTGGTAATAGACAAGGACCAGAAGACAGCGGTGGTGATAGATATAGCAGTGCCAAGTGACAGCAACATCAGGAAGAAGGAATATGAGAAGCTGGAGAAGTACCAGGGCCTGAAAGAGGAACTAGAGAGGATGTGGAAAGTGAAGGCTAAAGTGGTCCCAGTGGCAGTAGGAGCACTTGGGGCTGTGACTCCTAAGTTGGGTGAGTGGCTCCAACAGATCCCAGGAACAACATCAGAGCTCTCTGTCCAGAAGAGTGCAGTGCTAGGAACAGCTAAGATACTGCGCAGAGCCCTCAAACTCCCAGGCCTTTGGTAGAGGACCTGAGGTTGAGGAAGACACATACCACCCATAGGGGTGAGAGGGGAATTTTTTTTTTAATATATAATATATAAAACAATAAAATAGCTGTAGCTGATGGTTATTGAAATGAATGAAACCGGAATCCTTTTTTGAGTACTGTTAAAATGACTAATTCCAAGCTGTGCCCTTCTCAGTTTCGATTAATGAAGTTTACATTGTGAGGGTGGAAGTAGATTATAAGGGAATTGAATAGCTGTAAAGGAGAATGCATAGACAAGTGAGCCGAGGCGGAAGGACTCTCTTCATTTTGGAGAGATGGTAGTAACAGTGATCTCTGTCTGAAAATAAAGTAATGATGGTTGTCTTGAGCTTTTGTCGCCTGCTTTAAAGCAGGAGGCAGTGACGTTTCTCACAACTTGATCCATGCGTGGAGGTACGGAACCAGATTTCTAAAATCCCATGTTAGCCAACTTGAATGCTTGCAAATTGGGGATGCAGTTACTGTGACTTGTGCACTTTGCTGCTGTTACACATAGATGTCTTGTTACTGGCCATTGGTAAGTGGTCACTTGCCCATGTGCCTGTTACAGTGATTACAGGAACATGTGCTTCATAGGCTGGGATATCCTTGAAAGAAATTGGTTTTAGTCCCACCCGTGACTACTGGGATGTCTCATGGCTTTTGACGTACAAGGCCAACAAACAGCTCACTTAAAAGTCAGAGCTGTAGGGAGGCTCCTGCAGTAGATGTTGGGTTGGGAAAAGGACTTGACAGAAGTGGGGCTTGCTGCACCAACTAGATGAAAGACCTGCCAGGGCATTCTGGCTGTCCAGGATCTGGCTAAGCTGCATATTGTGTCTGAACAATGAATGTATCTGTTGGAAAAGGGAAGGAAATACTGTCACGAGTGGATGGACGCCCACTCTGGTGAGGTGGGGGGATTAAGGAAAGTGAGGCATGGCCTGCTGAGTTTGGGGGAGAACTGATACACTGTCCCTTAATGTCTGCGCATCCCTCTGCCATGAAGGGATCTGAGCCTGATTTCTTAGCTCCTCTCTCACTCCATTGGCTGGCAGGGGAAGTCCCCAAGAGAAAAGAGTATGCACGTAACCCCTGGTGCAGGAGGGGGTAGAACACCATCCGCTTTTCTTCACTGAGATCCTGAAGGCAGTGTCTGAAGCAGCTCAGATGGGCTGCTGAGAGAGTTGTGACCTCAGATGGAGGGTTGCTGGGAACAATGCCCTCTGGTCTTGTCTAAACTAGGATTTATGTGGTAACACATTCACAGTCTAGTCAAAACAAAGCAATTTTTCTAAACCGGGTTAAGAGCCTAGATGCATCTTGGCCAGCTATATAGTGGTCAAACTACAGTTTGCCTTGTCTACACTGGGAGTTCACATGTTGTAAAATATCTTATTTTTCCTAGTGGAGGATATATGGGCCTTAATTAGAGATGTGATGTTCAGTGTTCCCTCCAATTTTTTCCATCCATGTACAGAATAAATTTTGTTACGTGCACCAAGGTAATGTGTGGCTGTGTGCCACCAGTAGAAACAAAAAATCTAGATAGAATATATAGTTTTTAAAAGTTCCCATAAGGATAATTACTCCAGCCAGGACAGGTTGGGCATTTTAGAACTCGCTACTCAAAGAATTAAATTTAAGTGTAAGTGAGAAATAAAAATGATGAAATGCACAGACCAGTCAACAAACTAAAATAACACACTTTGAAAGAATGAAATTACAGAGAATAAATATGCATTACAGGAGGTACCAAGAAGTAACAAAAATTGCACAAGTATGTGTTGAGAGGTGAATGTGAAAGACTGTGTGTGTGTGATGCACAGAGACTATGTGTGGGTGCTGGCTGCTGGGGAAGTTTCTGAGAAACCATGTGCTGTCACCTTAAAGCACTCACTCACCTCCTGGAGGCTGGTTCAGACCTCAGTGGTTCTCTCTTGGTCTGAGTCCTGAGCCCTGTCCCCTCTCCCCTGCTCTGTGAAAATAGGGTCCAGATACAGGGGTGGGGGAAAGGGGACACCATGACATCAGCACTTCCTCCCACCCTTTGCTCTGCATAGCCAGCACGAGGCTTCCGGAAACAGTTGGAGGAGCAACATGGCTGCAAAACAGCAGCGGGGAGGGGCACCTGAACACATGCTGCCAGATGTGTGTGACTCCGCTAATCCAGTGTGCGGCACTTGAATCACTCCTGGGCGGCCGCCCGACCACACAGTTTAGAGGGAACACAGATGATGTTATATGGGGCTACCTAGATCAGCCTGAATCCTAGGCTGGACAAGGCCTTTGAGAGTAGTGTGGGGGTTGTAAGTAAAGGGAGTGAAGCAGAGGCGATCCTGGAGGACATAGTCTCTAAAAAGTTTGAAACTGATACGTAAAACCAACCGGAATAGGCAAGCAACGAACAAGCCCTTTACAAAGTACCGGTCCTCTCCACCCTCCCTTGTACAGATCCCCACCTCCCTAGCAGTCTCTTGTCCCTTGTACATATCTGCGTTCCTTGATATACCAAGAGACACATTTCTCCCAAAGCACATGGAATTCCTAGGGTAGACCATTGATCTTATGAATTGTTTGTGTGTAGCCATTTCTGTCTCTTCAGCCTTACCTGTCTCTTGAAACTGGGAGTGTTTCCTCCCTTTGAAGGCTCAATCTGTTAACATAACCAAGGGCAATTGCAGATTTTTCTTTTTATGAAGAGTTTGGAGTCCCAGGAACCAACAAAACTGGGCAGCAAATAGAGCTGACTTCGGTGATGGTTTGACACCTCTCCCTAGGCTATTTTGATAACATTCATAATAATAATAATAATATCTAGTTCTTTAAATAGCACTTTCCATCAGTAGTTCTCCAAGCACTTTACAAAGGAGGTCAGTATCATTGTCTCAATTTTACATATGAGGAAACTGAGGCACAGAGATGAAGTGATTTGCAGCACTCAGGTGACTTAGTCTGTATCTTCACTAAAGATAGTAACCAGCCCACTTTGCCACTGAAGTATAACCTGGGCTCTAACTCACTCACCCAGGTAGCCGGCTTGCATGCGCCACAAAAATTGGGTGAGATGGTTTTCTGTATGGATTGCAAGGGAAGAGTGGTTAGGGGAAACACTCGAGTTAACTCTGCGGTGAAGAGTTCCATCCCATTTCAGAGACCATCCAGCAAATATTTCCAAATATTGCTGTACTTTGATGGTACCTGGATTGTGATGATTCGAATGTCATAATTTGCCAGAAGCTAGGAATGAGCAACAGGGGTTGGATCACTTGATGATTGCCTGTTCTGTTCATTCCCTCTGGGGCACCTGGCACTGGCCACTGTCGGAAGACAGGATACCAGGCTAGTGAAACGAGGCAGGATAGGATAGTGGAAAAGTGCCATTTCCAGAGCTGCTAAATGTAGCTGGACAGCAGTTGATTCAGCAGATCCAAGAAAAGGTGCCAGTGTGGGGAGACAGTTGGCAGTATCTTGCAGTTCTATATTTGGAAGCCCTGAGCTGTCTTTTTTGTTTTATGGGTTTCTGATCAGCTTGTTCCAACTCCTGGCCTCTTTGCTTCCCAAAGGAAGGTTTTAATCATGTGCTGACTCCTTTTAAAGTAATTGGGTGTGATCTGAATTGGCAGGATGCTAAATGTCAAGTAATTCAGTGGCAGAGCTGCTCTTGTTCTGGCAGTCTGAATACAACCCTGCAGCAAGAAAGTTAATCTGCTCCCATTTACAGCATAGGAAAAGAAGGTTTCCTGTAGGTCATAGTGCCCTAATCAGTACGTTCTGGAATCGACACCTGAAAACGGTCCAAAAGCCAGCACTGAGCTCTGAATGATGTTTCTATCACAAGGGTGGATGGTCTCCCTTTGGTTCTTAGCTCTTCCAACCAGCATGCTGTGTCATTTAACATGTTTACTGTCTGATCTCGTGAAACCTCCCTCATCTTAATAGTACTTACTCATGCACCAATCTCCTCTGCCTCTGTGGTTTACAGTAGGTGCAACTTGTGTAAGGGAAGGATTGTAGGAATGGCTTGTTCTGTTAGATCAGTAAATAGAGGCACGTCTGCAGCAACTTCTAAATCAAGGCTTATCTACGTGGGGAAAGTGAGCAGCAGAACGACAGCAGTATAATTTATACTACCATAGCTGTGCCGGCATAGCTCTAACTCCCCATTTGGGCACTTCAGTTAAGAATACAAGTAACTTTACTCCAGAGTAACCCCATTGAAATGGTCACTTTTATCTCAAATAGCTTTCACGTGGAGTAATAGCTATACCAGCCTACATTCTAGTTCTCCTGGGCAATTTCCCTCCACAGCCAAGCTCCTCCTTAAATCTTGCTGTGTTCTCTGCCTGAGACCAAATGCGCAAAGCAAGATTCTCTCCTCGGCTGTGCAATGCAGAGCTCAGCCTCAGTGTTTGACTCCCTCTCCGTGCACAGCATGGATGCCAGTGAGGTAGCGAGTTGGTTCGTTGGCTGATTTGTGCCTTCCCGTCTATTAGGGCTGCAAGGCAGTGCTAGGTCACTGCTCATCTTCCCTGCAGGTTCTTGTATGTGGCATCCTTCAGGTGTCCTGCTTTGTCATTCATCTCATTCATTGGAGCTGTGATGCCCCAAGGGAAACTGAGGAATGTGTTGGGTTGCAGTGTTGTCAATATGCTCTGCATACCTAGTGCTGTATCTTTAATCCAGGTACTTGGGTCTCTTTGTTGCCCCTGTACCTGGTTTAGGTAAAGATCTGGATGAAAATAAAGGGGCTGTGACACCACCTGGTTAAGGCAGTGGGATTCACTAAAGGAGCGGGTGAAGTTAGTATACATAAATTGACTCAACCTACCTTTCATCAAAATGATTTGCAACCTTGAATGTTCTATTGCATCCATTGCTGCTCCTGGCTTCTCAAATAAGTTTCTGTGGCCCAGGACACCTTCACCATCTACTGCTGGTCAGGGTGCTCCTATCTAATGTGATCCTGGAAGCTATCATCCTCACCCTTGCCATCTCCAGACTTCATGTATTCTGCTTAGGGTTAGCCTGAAGTCCACCTGAAAGCTTCAACCAGTTCAGAGTGGACCTGTGCACCTCCTGGGCCAGTGTGGTGGATACACAACTGTTCACTTCTGGGTGTAGTTCCAGCCAGAGGTGATCTTTAATCCCTGAATGTTCTGTGACACTGTCACTTGCCTGATATTCTGTCATGACACTTAAATTTCAGGATTCAAGAACCTCCCAATTTTAACATTCCAGAACTTATACCAGGGTCTTGGATGAGCATCCTTTACGAGGGAGCATGACTTACGAGAGAGGCTGAGGGAACTGGGGTTATTTAGTCTGCAGGAGAGAAGAGCAAGGAGGGATTTAATAGCAGCCTTCAACTACCTGAAGAGGGGTTCCAAAGAGGATGGAGCTGGGCTGTTTTTAATGGTGGCAGATGACAGAGAAAGAAGCAATGTTCTCAAGTTGCAGTGGGGGAGGTCTAGGTTGGATATTAGGAAACACTAGCTCACTCGGAGGGTGATGAAGCACTGGAATGGGTTACCTAGAGAGGTAGTGGAATCTCCATCCTTAGAGGTTGTTAAGGCCCCTCTTGACAAAGCCCTGCCTGGGATGATTTAGTTGGTGTTGGTCCTGCTTTGAGCAGGTGATTTGGACTAGATGACCTCCTCAGGTCTCTTCCAATCCTATGATTCTATGATCCCCATCTTTGGAAATTATTTTCTATAGCAGCCTGACATATGCAGGGTCTAGTGACTACTCAGGCACGGTGCGCAGCTCCCTTATTCTGCTCAGAACTGGATTATCTCGTAGTTTCGTATTTTAATGTGCAATGGAAGTACCGAGCTGCCACACTGATTGGCAGATACCCATATGAAATAAAAGGCCGTGTAACATGTGAATGCTAGGTGTCTAGCGTACGTATGGGTTTGTATGTCTCACATGAGAGAAGCTGTACATGGGCCCTTGGAGAATGATGAAAACTGAAAGGAATAGGGAAGAAAATGTAATGGAATGAGCCAGCATGACTGTCTCTCATAGATATCCCCATGAGCTCAAAGTACTTGAGAGCCTCTGCTCTAATGGAATCATAGGTGCCTCATGCTTGTCTTGAAAAGAGGCAGCACAAAACACGTCTGATTCAAAGCTTTTTGTCCTTCCTCGAGGTGGTATATGACCCACTTCACAGCCATCTAGCTGTCTACTGAGAGGTATTTAAGATGGCAAAAGAAGAACAACAGGTTAATGATCGGAGTGAAAATTCAGTGCAAGTCGATGCCAGGAAGTTGAAATCTAGGTAAATTATACACGTTTATAGTAGTTTCAGGCCCGAAACCTAGCCCTTGAAGCCCCAAACAATTTTGTGCTTTTGAATGTGTACATCTGTGTGCCATAATGTTCTTCATTGCTCTGTTGCTGCATGGAAAGAATTTAGAAACTTGCTCTTCGGGAGAAAAAAGTGTAACACAAACTATGCACCAAACAAACATGTATATTTTTCTCTCTAAATTATGGTCTTGCAAGTAACAATAGTAGGTGAAACTTCGTTGGACAAAAGTGATTCTTAAATTGCTGATGTCTTTAGTTGTCTAGGTAGTCATACTTGTGATAATAAATCAACAAAATGACTGTTCTGAAATTCTGTGCTGGGTATCTTGGAAGGAGAGCCAAGTTGCTCTGTCTAGTTATGTGATGTCTGTATCTTCAGCGCCAATGATGTGGGAGCCTGGATAATCCTGAAATACAGGCCAGGAATACATCTTCCAACCAGAACACACCTATATTAGAAATTCAATACCTCACCTTTATGATTTGTAGAAGGCTTGTTGTGAAGGTGACTAATTTTTCTGATACAGCTCTTACAGGGTGGCTGTGTTCTGTAATGGTTAATTTATAATCTTCATTATGGTTCTGATATGGGTAGTTGGAAGGGAGGAATACCCATCAAACAGAAAGAAGAAGTACAGATTCTACAGCACCATGTTACTTATGCTCCGGTAGAACAACTTGTTTTGCTACAGTGATTCCTGAAGACCAAAGGCCAAATTCTGGGTAATGTTCTCCCCTCTGGTGGTGCAAGTGACTTTTGGCTGGGGTAAGAGAATAACCAGAGGACGGAGGTTTTCACCTCTTCAGTATGGTCCCCAGCAACCCCACTGATTTGTCTCTGCCAGGGGATGGTGAGAAGCAGATGTCATAAATAGATAGCTAAGGGTTAATGTTTCTTTTACCTGTAAAGGGTTAACAAAGGGAACCGAACACCTAATAAGAGGACCAATCAGGAAACCGGATGTTTTAAAAGCTTAAGGAAGGGAATTTGTGGGTCTTCTTTGTCTTGGGTCTGTGTCTTTTGTCTGTCTCTCAGCTATGAGAAGTTCTGGCATCGTCTAATCTTCTGCTTTCCAAATTTTAAGTACGGCGACAGGTAGAAAACAATATAGGCTTTTTTTTATGTTTATATTTTTGTGTTTGTCTTATCTACAGAAAAATTGTAATAGCTTGCTGAAGTTTCAAATTTAGGATATCTTTTTGAATTAGACTCGTATTTTTTCACTTATGCACAAACCATTTTTTCGTTAAGCAATTATCCTTGTATAATTGTCATCTTGATACAGAGAAATTTGATGTCTTTTTTCTTTCTTTTTTTTTATATAAAGTTTTCTTGTTTAAGACTTTTTTGAGTTTTCTCTCTGGGTAGGCTAAGAACAAAGGGGGGAATTTCTCTTTGTGTAGGATCTACAAGGATAAGCTCTGCAGCACCAGGCGAAATGTGCGTGGGAGGGGGAAAGAGAGATAGAAATAATTTCTGTTCCTTGTATTTGGGGTCTGTCTCTTTGTGATAGAGGCGGATATGCTCTCTTGGTTTGTGATGTAAAGAAATTGGCATCAATACGTCTCAGGTAGCCCAGAGAGGTAAAAGTCTGGGTGGGTAGAGGGAGGGTAAGGGAAGTGGGAGTATTTCCCTTGCGTAAGGACCCCAGAGTTCTGGGTCTTGGAGGTTCTCTCCAGAGAAGTTTGGGGGGACCAGAGCAGAAGGCCAGGCGCTGTAAAATTCCTGTCTGGTGCAGCGAGATAAGATCCAACGTCGTAATTAAGCTTTGGAGGTTCATGCTAGGCACCCACATTTTTGGACTCTAAAGGTCCAGATTTGGGGAAACGGCTTATGAATATGAGTGCCAGCGATGCTGGGAAATGAAAGTCCAGAAGCCAGTAGGAATAATTTATTTTTCTTTTTCTCTGCTAAGCGGCTTTTTAGCAGAGAGAAAGGGTTTGGTTTTAAAAGTAGCAGAGAGATAATTTTTTTTTTTCTGCTGCTTGGTAAGCTTGCATTGTTAAGCAAGGAGCCATTAAGTGACATTAAGGCGGGAAGGTCTATTGTAGCATATGAGATTCCAATTGGGAATTAAGTACCCCAGCAAACACACACCAGGTAATAAACTGGTTTGACATGTTAATCTGCATGTCAAAGGTAGCTACCACCTACAACCCAAGGACAGCCACCAACACCCCTATTCTTCACCTACCAGTCTCCAGTAACCTCACCTCACCACTGACCCCGTCAGCTGGAAATGCTATAAGTGTAATAAACTGGCGACATATAAAAGCCACTGCCCAAAGAACCACCACTGGGTGCACAGTCATACACCACCATCACACCAAAACCCAGGCCCAGATGCTCTCAAATCCTTGGGCGAAGAACATTTGAGGAGTGGGCGCCGAAAGAAGGTTACCGCATGGAGAGACACAGGGGCACAAGTGTCAGCTATCCACCAATCCTTCGTGGATCCCCAACTTCATTAACCCAAAGCCAAAGTGACCATTCACCCTTCATGTCACAAGCTGTGGACTTGCCTACAGCTGAAGTGCTTGTCCAGCACATAAAGGCTGGCAGGAAGGTGGACTTTTGCAGTCCATGACATTATTCCATCCCCCATGCTACTGGGGGAAGATTTGGCAAACCAGGTGTCAGCGGGCCAAGAAGTGGGAATGGTTACACGCAGCACAGCCAGGCAAGCTTCCAGACCCATTCCCGTTCCTAAGCCGTCCAAGGGAACCCGTCTGTGTTTACCCAAGACCAGACTGAAGGATGGACGCCGGATCCCATGCCAAAGACTGAACCAGCCACAGCACCTCAGTCCCAGACGAACTGAACAGCACACCAGCCACCAAGCACCCAGCCGACGTGCACACAATCTTCAACCCTCACGCCAGAGGGGCCAGCGAGCCTGAACTGGCAGAAGCAACGAACAACCAATACCGAAGAGGCTCAGCCAGACTGAAATACCCCCAGGTCACAGGGATGAGCGGTTTACCCGGCAATGGAAAACAACCCATCACGCCTACATCACTTCCAGAGGGACCAAGCCCAAGTCCACAGTCTAAGGAAGAACTGGTGTCCCCAGCCTCAAGGGAACAGTTCCAGACTGAGCAGGAAGCAGATGATAGCCTTCAGAAAGCTTGGGTGGCGGCATGGAGCAACCCACCGCCTCTCAGCTCTTCTAACCGATTCCGGTTTCTTTACAGTTGTCCTCTCTGTTAGAATTGTTTATTAAATGATTCCCCAAGCTTTGGAGGTCTGGCTGAATTGCAGAACTCCTCTTAGTTCAGCACAGGCTTTCTTAAGTCTCCCTACGTTGTCTGTAACGCCAAGTATTTTACAATTCATCAGGCATCATTCCAGTAACTTCCCACTTCTGAAATACCGAAGGGTCACTTAAATATGGTAGGGCAGCCTAAATGTTAACTCTCTGATTTCAGTAATGGGCACCCTCCGAGGAAGAGCCTATTTCAATTCTTTAGGTCAAGTCTTTTAGACTCTGCATTTATTCTGTGTCTTCCTAATGCCTGTGATGCTTTAACTACGTCATTGATTTGATAATATATCTACAAGGCTCTGTTGGTGGTGGCTTGAGAAGTAAGAAACAACCTGAAGCTCAAAGTACCTGTGAAGCATCCCTGGCAAAGAACTTAAAGGTGTTGTAAAATGTCCTTAACAAAGACATAAAAGTTGTTGGTTTCAAAAGCTCTTCTATCATCTGTTCTGTCCTTGAATAGTAAATGATCTACTTTAAAGCAGCTGAGCCCTTCATTAAAATGTATCTATGTTAAATATCAAAAAGTTATAGAAATAGAAAACAAAAATGTACCCAGCTAAAATGAATTTTAAAATAACTTTTGGCATTACGAGTGAAAATCCAGGTTCTGTTGGAGTAATTATGTAGGAAAACTGATTATTAATGTCACTTTGAGAAGAGTAATATTTTTAAAAGGTAGACAGCTCTTGGCATGTAGTTATTTCTATATGGGCTTTGCTGATTAATCCAACATATTCATTGGGCATCTTCTTCAAGGAGGTCATCTTACAACCTGTATTGCCAGAAGTGAGTATATGACCACATGTACTAACCAAACGTTGCAATGCACTGATGCCAGCTACTTGATTTAAAGTGTGAAGAGTATGAGCAGAGAGTGAAATTTTATTATGCCTTTAGGATCCCTCTGTCGATTTCAACAGGGTCAGGATTGCACCCGGATAAAGTACAATGAAACTGTGCTGGTGACCAGTTTCACTAGTGGCTCTAACGCATATTCAGTGCTGGTGTGAGGTGGTGCAACTTAAATCATTGGACTTGCACCAGCTGAAGCTAAATCTGATTCCCTCCCCAACGTTAAGTGGCCATTATAAAATATCCCAGAAAATGGCAATCTAACAACCCAGCTCATCCTTTACAGGTACCTGGTGGACTGGATTGCGTGGGGGACTTGTGGGTGTTTTGGGGTGACCTGTGGCTCTTCAGAAAGGCTGGGTAATGGAATAAGGATCCATCTCTTTAACAAGACTGTACACTATTTTCAGTGTTCTCTAAGCATGTGGGGAGTGGATTTTGGCTTTCACATCTGTTCACTGATAAATCTTCCAGTCATAATTTAAGGGAAAGATTGGTTAATTAAATCTCTACCTAAAAAGCTTGGCTGTTTTTTAATACATCTCATGCAGATGTCCTGCTCTTGGCTGTAAGACTGGCATCTCCTAAGCGAGGAGCTCTTGCACATAATTATTCTCTTGTCAATGGCCTCCATTGTCACCCTTCCAATCCACCGCCGGTTCTTCTGACACGCTCTGGGGCGTGTGGACCAAGGTGACTCCAGTCTGCAGAGCAATGTGAAGCCAATGGTCAGGGTTAAACAGCATGTAAAATCCACTTTTCTTTTTTTTTCGTTTGTTCCTCTTCTGATCTTCTCCTTTCTATTTCTTTTCTGTAAACTTTAGGTATCCATTTAAGTAACCCACATCATAATTGCAATAACTGGTGGATATGTAATGGCTTTCTCTGTTACGTTCGTATCTGTTACTGGTTAATTTACATGATCTTCTTCATCCGTCAGGTATGTTAGCAGTGGCTGCACTCAAGAATTCCTTTAAAGGGTTTCAAAAAAAATTGAAACTACTTTTTTTTTTTTCTTTAAATCCTTCAAGCAAATGCTAAAAATTGACCTCAATGTTTCATAATGTTCTCTGGAACTGCACTTCACTTAGCTTTGAGAAGAGACATGAAAACCAAATCTAACCTGGGAGCATGCCTATGCTATTCTCTAAGCTCGGATCTGTGGGACCTGGGCTCATGGGCTTGGTATTTCCAAGTGTGTGCTTGAATGTCTACACTGCATTGTAAACCTAGGGTTACAGTTGCTGGACCTGGGTCTCACGCCTGTGCTAACGAGTCCATACTGCACTATGCAGAACTTCTGATTTAGGACAGTGGCTTGACCTGCCCCTACACTGCAAAATAACAGGGCTTGGACATGAGTTGCCACAGGACTTGGGCTCTGATCCTCCCTTACCCCAGCAGAGTCCTAGGATCCAGGTCCCGAGGGTTTGCTGATCCAAGTCAGACTTATTTGTGTATGGATGGAAGCAGGGTCTGGGCTTAGTGAGAAGTGTACACATGCCCATGGTGTCCAGCTAAGGGCTTAGCATTGTGTTCTACAAAACTTGAGCTGGAAAGCATCGGTGAACAGAATAGGGATGTACAGTGGGATACAAGCAGAACGTATCCCTGTCCTGTCTCTGTCTTGTCTATTTAGATTCTAAATTCTTCAAGGCAGGGACTGTCTCATATGTTTGTACAGCACCTAGCGCGAGGTGGCACCATTCTTGGCTGGCCTCCAAGCGCTATCGTAATAAACATGATAGATTGAAAAAAAAAAAGTGAGTCAGAATCTTTAAAATCCTTCCAAAAGCTGCAACTTCACTAAAAATCAGGTGGACAGTGTCTGGATGCCCAGTGAGTTGTACCGACTGTTTCCATAAAAGTTAAAGGTATCACTCAGAATGCAGCTATTCTGAGGGAGTGGAAATGTGCCAGTGACCTGGATCATAAGGATGGTGTCTGTCTGCTAGGATACCTGATTTCAGTGTCTCTTGCACACTGTTTAATACCTAGATGCTAATCAGTCATGTAATGTTGACAATTAGGGGGTTACCCTTTGTTGCTCTCTGTAGGAGTATATCCACACCATGATTTCTTATGTAGTTATGTAATTTATTGAACCAGGTTATAATTTAGAAAGTTTCCTTGGGCAGGAAAAATAATGAAAAACCATAAATCTCTATTTGAACTCTAGTGGCCTGATTCTCTATTGTCTTGTGCTGTTGCTTCCTCCTGTACAAAGTAAAAAGCTAAGAGATCAGTATTTTGCATGCCGTTGGCTCAGAAGCAACTCTGTTGCCGTGCAGACTTGTGTGCAGAATAGGACCCTATTTGAGAGAACATCTGCTCTCACTTAGATGCATGTTAATCATTTGGTTTCAGTGGCGTGTGGTAACAGGGATGCGGTGAGGGAAGTAATGTAAACGTTATCAATATGACCTTTCTTTTAGAAATGTCTCTATACAAAAAGCCAAATACAGACTGTCACTGTAAAATACATTAAGAAAACCAACATCATTGTAAAAACATAAATCTCCCAGAAAGAGCATAGTAAATAGGCTCAGAAGGATTACATTTCTATTAGTAAATATAGGAAAAGTCGATTTCACCATAAGCACACAAACCCATTGAAAAAATATTTCCATCAGCTGATAACTGAAATGTACAGATAAGAGAAGTAAGAAAAATGCTGCTTGAGAATGTCTTAGAGTTTGATTTAAGGATATTTACGTTGTATATTTCAGATATGTGATGTTGAGAATTTGTGTTTTTAATGGTTATAAAAAGGGCCCTACCAAATTCATGGTTCACTTTGATCAATTTCATGGCCACAGGATCTCAAAATAGGTCAGTTTCACAATTTCAGATGTTTACATTTGAAATTTCATGGTGTTGTAACCATGAGGGTCCTATTCCAGAAGGGGATCGGGGTGTGTGTGTGTGTCCCAAAGCTGTTGTAGGGGGGTTGCAGGATTTCCGTATTCACTCATATGCTGCCTTCAGAGCCCAGGCAGCAGCAGCTGCGGAGCTTCCTGCAGCTGGAGAAGGCTCCCAGAAGTGGAAATAGAACCAATCTCCCCAGTGCTGCTGGGAGCGCCCCAGCTGGGGGCTCTTAGCTGCTAGTCAGGGCCAGTGGTGGATTAACTCATGGGCCCATAGGGCCCATGCCCCGGGGCCCTGGACAATTTGAAAAATGGGTGCTCCAATTTGGGTGCTGAAGCCCCGAGCCCAGGCAGCCCAGAGCCTGGCCAGGAGCCGTTGGGGGCAGCAGCCCTGAGCCTCGGCTGGAGCCCTGGGGGGTGGGGGTGGGGCTCAGGCAGAAGCTGTGGGGGATGTGGAAAGCCCTGGAGCCTGGGTGCCTCCAGCCCTGGCAGGAGCCATGGGGGGTGGGATAGCAGCCCTAGCCTCGGCTCCCAGAGCCCAAGCAGAAGCTGCACATGGGGGTGCAGTGGCAGCAGCAGGTGGAAGCTCTGTCACTAGGGCACCCCGAGCTTTGGGCAGGAGCTGCAGGGAGTGGCAGCCCCAAGCTTGGGCACCCTGAGCCCCGGCAAGAGCTGTGGGGTGTGGAGGGGGAGCAGCCCAGAGTACCACCCTCCCTTCTGCGCTGCCTGTGGAGGACAGTCTGATATCTCCCCATAACAGCTGTGCAGGGGAAGGGGCCTATCCCAGCTGATTTTGGAGAGGTCAGATTTCACGGGGAAGGGCTTATTTCATGATCTGTGACATGTTTTTCGCAGCAGTGAAATTGGTAGAGCACTAGTTATACAGCTTAAATTTTTTTGAATCTCAACATCTACTGTCATGAAATAATTGTCCTTTTTTCTGGCAACTGTGTGAACATTTAAAGTGATATAAAAATTGAAAAAAATGCTTAAAAATATATGTTGATCTCATCAACTTAATTCGGCCAAGCCTACGTATACAGGACTGCAGCAAATGCTGAGAACTGCGTTCTCTGCGTGTCTGTGTTGCGGCAAGTCTTAGAAATGTGCAGCTCCAGTAAATCAAAAGCAGTCTGTTTCATAGCTACATACAGAACATAAATATTGTAGTGCATTTCTCACATCCCAATCCTTCTGCCCATCTGTAAGCAAAACTTTCATTGGCTTCAATGGGGAGTCCCATGGTGAAAACTATTGGAATTGCCAGTAATTAAACTGGGTGCAGTCACTTCTAGACAGAGATGTACCCAGGAAATTTTTCAAGACCCCTCCTCCCCCCACCTTGCATGGTTCTTTAAGACTCAGTCCTCAGTAAACCTAATAAAGTGAGAGAATTTCGCTTTTCGTAGGCCAAGAAAACAAAGACAGTGTTGTCATGAAATAGGCAAAAGACAGTGGGGCAATGTGGAGGTCCTTTTTCAGGTGCCACTATTGGGGTGGAGAAGGGGAAGGGGCAATGGCCCTGGTTCTGATTCTGATCCGATCCCCCTTGCAAGGGTCTTACACTGGAATAATTGCATTAGCTTTAGTGAAGTTTTACAGTGATACAAGTGAGATCTGAATTGGGCCTAATGGGAGTTTTTGGCTGAGTAAAAACTGAGAGGACAGTAGGATTTGGGCCAATAAATATACCACAGTTTAAAATAATGTGGCTGGATACTTTATTGACAAGTTCATCTAAAGTCATGCTACTAATGCTTGGCACGCTTACTGAGTCTAATCAGCCCCTTGTGTAAAAAAAAGACACTGTTCAAACACCATAATACACAAATATCTATCTTAAGAGTTTAGAAAGAAATCAATAAGCACTGATTGATAGTTAGCATAATTCATGTGTACATTCTGCATAAAAATGTTTCAAAAAGCTTCAGTCTGCAAAGAAACTGAGTGTTTTAGCTATCAGCTAGCAATACAATACAATGAATGAGACGGGCATACCAAACAAGCAAGGAAGTGTCAAGCCATGAAGAAATCCATCAGTTCAAATCAGCCTGCAGCCACGATCGTGTTCTTTTTGTTAAGGCCGTATAATTCAGTCTGTTTCAGAACTAATAATAGTAATTACTCTGTTATTCACCAGGAGGCAAATGCTGCTTCCATTTACAAAGGTGTAAATCCATAGTCACTCAGGATTCAGACCCCTGCTAATGAAAGCGGCATTTGGCCCCTCATCTCTTCATAGTGACCAAACAGGTCACACAGGTCAGATCACTCTAGTACTTCTCCATCTGTAAAAGGGGGAAACTATCTACACTGCAGTAAAGGACTCGTGGGATGGCCATGGCTGGCCCGCATCAGCTGACGCAGACTCAGAGGCTATAAGATTGCAGTGTAGATGCTTGGGCTTGGGCTGGACCCTGGGCTCTGACATCCTGCAAAGGGCAGGGGGAGGTCTCGGAGTCCGGCTCCAGCCCAAGCCCAAACATCTATATTTTAGACCATCCCACAGCTGCCCTGGGCTCTGACACTCAGTGCTTGGAGCTTTTTATCACAGCCTAGACATAGCCTTAGGCAAAGAAACATTAAACAGTTTGCCCTAGGTGTCAGGAGTAAAGGTGGGTGGGAACCATTCCATAGGAAATTCTAATGTTTCAGAATTAGTTTTTATTCTGAATCTGAACAAAATGCTGACATTTCTCACAAAATGAAAATTTAAAAAAGTGTGTGATTTGTAATGATCAAAAGGTTCTGTCAAATCGTTTTGTTAATGTTGAATGACTGTAGGTTAATTATTAAATGTGAAAATTAATAGTATAATACAAAGTTGAAAAAAAAATCCAAAATTTTTACCTTGTCAAAACCATTCATTTAGACCCTTCAAAAATGTTGTTGAAATCAACATGTTCCTGTGAAATGTTGCTAGTTCAACTAAGCTACCTTTTTCTGCAGAAAACTGTTCCATCAAAATCTATTCTGTATTATGTAGGGCTGGTTGGAAGGAAGCTAGGTCTCCAGCTACTTGGCATCTTGGTTTCTCCAACCCATAGGTGGTTGTGTGTCAAATTGCTGGAAGTCCTACATGTGAGATGACTACAGGACTGGGATTAAGTAGGCAACACTGAACAAGTAGCATGTCTGTCTGTAAAAGATACAGAAAGTCTTTCTAGTAGAGACATTTTGAATGGCCTAGAAATGATTATTTCATGGAATTAGGACTAAAGCTGCATCTGGGCTGGTTAACACGGTTGTCCTCCAAATATGAGTTGGCTTCTCCCACCCTCTTTTACTGCTCTTGGCCAGTGAGCCTTGTAGCCCATGCGGAGCTTGTCTGTGAAGCATAATTCTGGACTCTGTCGTGGGGAACTTTGAGTTAATAGTGCATTACTGTTGCACACTTCCCTCTGGAGAGGGATAGGCCCCTGCTTATAATTCCTGTGTACTCCAATGTTGCATTTTTCACCAGCACTTTAGGGTTTATGAGTTAATGACTCTTTTCTTGTTGTCTCTGGAAACTAGGTTCTTAGAACATAGGCTCAGAATAGCTGCAGTATCTCCTCTTTATCAAATTTTGCCCACTGTGCGCTCCCATAATTTGTTTTCTTGACATAGCTGTCTTTCCAGTTAGATACAAAGCATCTGTTAAGGGTGCGCTTCCTGTGTCAGTCCTCTAATAAGATTATCTGGTTATAGATGTTCACTATATAATGGTGCTCAGAAATGACTTCACTTACTAGAGTAACTAATCTACATATTATCTGTACTTTATTCATGTTACATATGTCTGGTTTATCAGCAATATGCTTTCATGCACCTTTGGATGCTATTTTAAATGTGTTTATTTTAATATAAGGGATATACTGTAAGTATAGTATAGTATCGGTACACTATAAGTATAGTATTTTATATATATACCTTTGTTCAGGGCATAAACCAACCACTAATGTTTGGAAGAAATGGTCCAGTATGGCAGATTATTCCACTGTTGCACTTTATTGGTTCTCTTGTGTCTTCCTTCGAAGCAAGTGGTACTGACTACAGTTAGAGATGAGATAAGGATCTAGATGAGCAGTGGTCTCATCTGGTATGGCTACTCCCAGGCTGACCCAATTTATATTCACTTTCTAGTCTCTTTAAAGTATTGCATATAACAAGCCTCTTAAACTATTTCTAAATGTAGCAAATGCTGATGCTGTTTACCTGCTTTTCCAAAGACCTTTGCCATGCCTGCTGGAACCTGAAATGTACCATCGGTTGCCAACAAAAAAATCCCACAACTACAGCAGTTAGTACAACTGCTACAGTTAGTCCAAGACATTACAGGTTGCAGGAATTTTGCTTTAGGGTTCTGGATCTTTGCTGTGACCTACTGTAGCATCTTTCAAAGAAATGTCAGTTTGAATTCACAAATTGCGGAAGTTATACAAGTGAATACTTATCTAAGAGCTAGTGGAAACTTCTGAAAGTTACATCACAAGTGACTAGGGTTGCCAGCTTTCTAATTGCACAAAACTGAACATCCTTGTCCTGCCTCTTGCCCTCCCCTTCTCCAAGGCCCTGTCCCCCACTCACTCCATCTTGCCTTCCTCCATCGATCGCTTTCCCGTACCCTCACTTTCACCAGGATGGGGCAGGTGGTTGGGGTGTGGGAGGGGGTAGGGCTCCAGTTCGGGGTCCGGGTCCTGAGTGGGGTCACATATGAGGGGTTCAGGGTGTGGGAGGGGACTCTGGGCTGGGGCTGGGGGTTGGGGTGCAGGAGACGTGCAGGGTGTGGACTCTGGGCAGTGCTTACTTCAGGCAGCGCTTACTTCAGGCAGCTCCCAGTTCCGCAGGGCGAAGGCAGGCTCCCTGCCTGCCCTGGCTCCAGGCAACTCCCAGAAGCAGTCAGCATGTCTGGCTCCTAGGCGGAGGGGCCAGGGGTCTCTGTGCATGCCCACAGGCATTGCCCCTGCAGCTCCCATTGGCTGCAGTTCCTGGCTAATGGGTGCTGCAGAGCCGGCGCGTGGAGCAGGGGTAGGGTGCCACCCATGCACTTAGGACCTGAACATGTTGGTCACTTCTGGGAGCCATGCGGAGGCGGGGCAGGCAGGGAGCCTGCCTTAGCTCTACTGTGCCAGCAGCTGGACTTTTAGTGGACTTCAGCATTTTGGTCGAAAACTGGATGCTTGGCAACCCTACAAGTAACCTGATTCCAGTTTCTTAGTATCGTCTAACATTTAGGGCTCTTTATTCCTTTTCATTATAAAACTTTTTTTGCATAAGAACATTCTACTACTGAAGTGCATTAAATATATACTTTGAAGCTGGTTTTCAGACATCAAAGTAATGAGCCTGATCGTCTACCTGCTGAGTCAATGACAAAACTCATATTGACCTCAGTGGTACAGATCAGGCCTCATGTGAATTTGTTTGCCAACAGCTTGTCCTATGGTCAGCTACAGAAATAAAATGACCTTGCAAAATAAAAATGGGGAGAGGGAGTTTAGAATCTGCAAAACTCAGAGCATTTACCAAAGAAATTTGGGTCTAAAACTGCCACCCAACCTTTTCCTCCTGGTGTTGACTCTAGAAAAAGGAGAGTGACTATAATGTATGCTACAACACTTATAATAATAATAATAAATTAATTAATAATAAGGTAAGCTAAGGACAGAATAGGTGTCCCAACTATATGGAGTCGTTTGGTAAATATTTATGGCAATGAAACTTGGCTGCTCTCAGATTTCAATGTTTTGTTATACATAGTGGTACTTGGAAAGTCTATAACAATGTATAATCTTACAGATACACTTGGACAATGTCCACTGAAGGAGGATTCACTCAGTATGTGTGCACGCAACAATGGATGGGAGCCAGAAAGGAACAAATGAGTTTCATTGGGGACCAAAATGTGCAGTAGTTAGGTAAACTGTAGAATAATGTGAGCATCCGCTCACTGGAGCATCAGGCAATGATTGGCTGAATGAGATCTTATTGATTTGCATGAGACAAAAAACTGAGCAGAAGGTGGAAGCATAAGAGGTAAAGGGAGAAGAAGAGACCAAGGGACAAGAAGGAAAGAAGAAGAGAGGGAGGGAGGATATCAGTGAAGAGTTTTTAGATTGTGGGATGTGGACCTACAGTAAAATGTACTCTTGAAGGGTCTCTTACATTATGAATGTTTTGCAGCATCCCCCAGAATGGAGAGAATTGGTCTAGCTTCTCTCTTTTTGAGGGGATGATGGTTTACACGATAAGCATGGATGCTAGTTCCGTATTTCCTGCTCTTCTGTGTCACAGTAAAACTCTGTTATAGAAGATGTTTGTTTTCCCTAAGCAGGATGTATCACCCCCATCAAGACCAAGGTGATAGCGTACCTCTCTGAGGTATGGGCATGCGTAGTTATCCAAATGGGGGTTATCAAGTGTCAATAGCATAATATACATACTAGTGAGTATGTGAGCAATGGCATGTCCAGTGAACTGCAGAATCTACAAGGCTCATGGCCTGTGGCCAACTGGTGTTCAGTAGATTTGTTTTGATATTTTGTTTTAGGTTAAATGTCGTCTGGGTGATGCTGGAGTGTGGTTTGTGTTGTGTCACACTACTTTGTATCCCCCAGAGAGCTGTTGAGGTCTTAGTTCTGGACCAGGGGTTGACAAATGGGTTGGATGTTTTCATGACCAATATAAATCATAACTATGTAAGAATAACTTTGTTCAAAAACAAAGCTTTGACTTGATATTCTAGCATTGTTTACGTGGATACTGGAGCTGTTACAATGTTGATGTAAGCAAAAGAGCCACATCCAGTGAAAAAAATTTAAATAAAACAAAAAATATCTTCCATTGATACTGAATCACAGCTATGTTTCATTGGACCTGAAATAATGGCAACAGAACCAGTGTTTTCCAAATAATTTTTCCATTTAAAATGGAGGCTTCAGTTCAGAATGAAGAGGAGATGCCTTCAAAGCATTCATAGCAAGATCTTTCACCATTCCAATGTGATTCCTCTTTATCACTTACCTATTGGAAGAAATAATGCAACTGAATTAGGATAAATCTCTAGAAATGAAAACGTACCAATTTCTGAGGCTGCTGCAATTTAAAACTACTGAGTTCATAAGGAAACCTCAACACGACGCTTAAACTGTGAGATTGGGAATACTATGCTCTTCAACTGAAGCGGGGTCCTGTTCATCCTGACAATAACAATGATAATTTAATAACCTTTTAGCTGAAGAGACAGTCCTATAATTATAGTGAGTAATGCCATTTATAGAGCTGCTGGCAGTAGTGCCTGAGCGTGATAAATTACAGGCTCCGTGGATTTTATTATGCCACAACACAAGTGAGAATAGACAGTCAAAGTTGGATATTCTTTATAGGAAGATTGTTCACCCAAGACAAGGCTCCCTGATGATAAGCATTATTTAAACCATCTGAGTAGGCTCCAGTCAGTCAGGAGTTGAGCTGACTTCCTCACCGACATGCTGCAGCGGGAGCCCATTCTAAAGGGAATTTGAATTAACTGATGTGATCACATCCAGTACTAAAATGGTTCCAGGCTTGTCATTTCTGCTGTGGGAAAACTGAAATTGACCTGGCACCGAGTCAGCTCTGGGCCTAGCATGCTGATCCTGGTTGAAGAGGTAGATGGTTCATTCTGCAAGCCAGCTGAACCAGGTATAAGGGGTGAGGATTCTGCGGTTTGCAGTGGCATTGCTGCTGGCATCGAGGGCTAGGAAAGGTGATGTGAAGGGATGCAGCTTGGCGGGGTCTTCTACAACTAGTTATTGTGGGGTAAATGTTGTGCATCATGTACCCAAAGGCTCAAAACCTGATGTTTTCAAGAGCCTGCAGCCTCTGTGTTAATTCTGGAAGGCCTATTCCAAAATTCCTGCTCTTTGGGTTCATGGCAGCACACTACAATGTGTGCCGACTCCCAAAGCTGCCCATTGTGGAACTGAATGTACTGCACCTTGAAGAGAGCACATTGACTAAAATGGGAACAGCTTTGGGCCTCCTATGAGGGAGCAGTTCGCACCTGAGTAGCTAATATCCATTAAGTCTGGCTCAGATCAGTAATCTGAACTACAGAGGGCCCAGTCCTGCTCCCATTGAAGTCAGTAGGACTCTTGACACACATTTCAGTGACAGCAGGATCGGGCCTCGGTCTGATGGGGTCACGAGTCTTGCATGGTCTTGAAGGTGGCAAGGCTGGGCCTCGCATGGTAGTGAATTGTACATCCAAGGGCCTTCCAGTGAGTACCCTGTCTCCCTGCCCATTCAAACCCGTGTCCCACCACTAGAGCATTCCCATGCAGCCCAGCTACCATGGGTACAGTGACTGTGCCTGAGATAACTAGGCCCTAACCCTCTGAGGGCTTTAAAGATAAGGCCTGGGTCCATCAAATGGGTTCAGAGCTGGATCAGCAGCCAGTGCACACAGCACTGGTGTGACGTGCTGTTGCCAGTGAGTCTTACCTGGCCTCAGGTCACTGTAAATACTGGACATACTGAAGTCTCTGGATGGGCTTGATGGTCAGTCCGAGGCTGAGTGGGCTGCAAAAATCTAATCTGGAGGGGAGAAAAGTAGGGAGCTGCTACACTTGGGTCCACACATGAGAGGTGGTAAGAGTCTCCTTTCAGCCGAGGGTGCAGGTTGGGGGAAGGGTGGGGGGGGGAGGGGAGGAAAGGCATATCTGCTGAGTCTAATAATAAAATTACCCACCATCTTGACTAATGGAGACTAAGGCCATAGCGTGAGCTCTACCTTCAGAACGCTTCCTTCTGCTCACTAGCACCATCTCTGGCTTGCATGGGTGGAGCTGGAGGTGGGTAGTTTTAATCTGGGGCCGTTTTCCTCACAATCAGGGAAAGGGTGTTGGTATCTTTGGCCATCTGAAGTTTTAGAGAGATTTTTTTGAAAGATTACAATTGATAGGCTCTCTCTTAAAGGGCAGTATTATGAATAGGGCCCTACCAAATTTACGGCCGTGAAAAAAGCATCACGGACTGGAAAATCCCCTCAGTGAAATCTGGTCTTTTGGGTGCTTTTGCCCTATACTATACAGATTTCATGGGGGAGACCACTGTTTCTCAAATTGGGGGTCCTGACCCAAAAAGGAGTTGCAGGGGGGCACAAGGTTAATTTAGGGGGGTCGCGGTATTGCCACCCTTACTTCTGTGCTGCCTTCAGAGCTGGGTGGCTGGAGAGCAGCAGCTGGTGGCCAGGTGCCCAGCTCTGAAGGCGGCGTCCTTCCAGCAGCAGTGCAGAAGTAAGGGCAGCAATACCATACCATGCCACCCTTACTTCTGTGCTGCTGCCTTCAGAGCTGGGTGGCTGGAGAGTGGCAGCTGCTGACTGAGGACCCCGCTCTGCAGGGGAACATGGCTTCTTATTCTGGTAGGCTCTTGGGCCACATGTTAGACCACGACTAGAAGAATTGCATATGTTGCTGTGGCAGGTCAAATGACCTTGTCCACGTCAACTGGTTTCTTGGTACGTATTTGACACTGGCCTCTGGAATGCACCAAACAACCTCTTTTAAAAAGAGGCTATGGAAAGATGGTGGTAAGACTCAAGATGCTAGACTCTGCCATTCATCCCAATTTAAGTTTTAAAATCACTGGTTTTTCATGTCTTGCTTGTTTGCTAGATGAGCTAATAAAAATGCAACTCCAGAGAGCAGTTTGCCTTCAGTGTTAGTGTTGTGCGGTCTGCATAGACAAGACATGCATTGTGTGCCCCAGGATTGGCTGTGCCCACAGGACAATTCCATCCGATCCACACATCCTCATGTAAGATGTTATTTTGTAGAACAAAATGGCACCCTTCATACATTATGACTTCACAGGCACTGTGTGTGCATAGTCATGCCTCAAGTAGGGCACCATTTTGAATGCGTAGAATTGCATGCCTGACTAAAAATGTCACGGCATGCCACTGTTCATCTTCTGGAATCGGTGAATTTCATTTCTGTTAGAGAGAGGGAGTTAGAATGGGTTTGTCAGGGCACTGCCAACTCATAAAACTAAGTCGAGCACAGTCATTCAAATCAGCCAAAGCCTTGTTCATCTTGAATGCCAGCAAGTGCTGTTGGCCTCTTTTCCCCCCAAAGGTAGTGATTTACGTAATCCAGCCAGCTTTCTATGGCACCTTTGCTCAAAATGAAAACTGTATAATGGTTGTTCCTTTTAAAACTAGATATATTGTCCTCAAACGCTCTTAAAATCCATGTTTTAATTATTGTTTTGGCAACAGTCTCCTCTGTGAAAACACATGGGACTGTGTTTCTGGGAATACAGTCATAATTGTCAATTACCACATCTCATGCCTGTAACCAAATGCTGCTGTTACTGTGTTTGTAATTGAGAGAACCCTGTTTCTTGGCATCAGCTTGAATTCTCATTCAGGAGGAATTCTGATTCTACAGTTTGCATGGCAGGCTGGCTTGCAGTTCGCTTTCTTGCTTTTTTCAGTCTCATTTTATGTTAATGGTACTTAGTTAGGGCTGGATCCTGCAAACACTCCCAAGGATAGTACTTGCTACCCTCAGTACTCCCATTGTCTTCAACAGGACTGCTGAGGGGAATAGGCACTATGTTGGATAGATAAGTGTTTCCAGGATCTACGCCAGGGCAAGGGATTAGCTTCCCCACCATGGGGCTGAGCTAGTGAAGAAAAATACCTCTGATTTTGATGCCAACAGGAACCTCTCAGCAATGCCATATATTACCACTGGTTTTCCTGTTCTCTAATGCCATCTCAATAACGTTATAACAGGAGACACACAGCAGATGAGTACCAGTGATTTGTTGGGCTGGGATTCATTCTGAAATGCCCTTTTACCTCAAAATTCACCTAGATCGATATCTGCTGGGAATAGCTATAACCTAAAGTCTGCATCCCCCCGGGGATATACCTCTCCAGAGACCTCACAGCTCCTTGTGGGGGTTCAGGGTACATCCGTATTTCATCTTTAACATTACCAGACTTGCTCCTCTGGCAACTGGAGTAGGAATCAATCCTGTCCAGGAAGCCAAATGCGGGCATCTGGTTGGGCTTTGGGGTCCCCAAGCCATGTGGGTCTGCGCCTCCTCCCCTTACTCCATCTTCTCTGAGAGCTTCAGCATTCTCCAGTGTAAACTGGGCACATGAGGTAACCACAATTCCAAGCAAACACAAATTCCTGTCTGTCTATGGGTGTGCTGTGTGTGATGTGGCTGGTCTGAGTCAGTGCAGAGTAGCTAGTGTGGGCTGGTCTCCTGGTAAAGACACTGCTGGGCACAGTTTCTGCTGCAAGTTTGTGGTGCAGTAATTCCCGCTTGCATCCAGGTGTGCTGCTTTGGAAACGCTTTGGCGGGCAAGTTTTCTAGGCCATGTCCTCAGTGCATCGTTTTTTGGCAAGTGCCATCTCATCTGAGCCCCAGGGCTCAGTCTTGGAATCTCAAGCGGCCAGTTTTAGTGGTGCAGAGTCACTGAAAATTTAGCCCAGCGACACTCCAATGCTGAAACTGGAGGCACTGCCATCCCTCTTCAAAGCTGCAGCATCGAACAAAAGTGAGGTCTGGTTCATGAAGCTACACTGTTGGAATTGGCCTCTTGGAGACCAGCGTGGTTTGAAGTGATGCCAATATCCAGAAGCAGCCAATACACACCACGTTGTTGCCTTTCAGGCTGCGAGGCTGTGAAACAAGTAAGATTTACTGTAACAACATGCAAACCTTATCTCTTGTGTTGACCAAACAATCTGGGAATTGCCTGGAAAGTACTGATAAAAGGCCCAATAAGTGGAACAAGCAGAATCAGTATATTTGTGTCAGAGAACACTTCAAGGTCCTTGGTGTTGCTCCAGCCATAGAGCATAAAGGGTTATTCCCAGAAACTGCAGATAATGGCATAAAGAGCACACTTATAAAGTTTGCAGATGATTCCAAGATGGGAACGGTTCCAAGTGCTTTTGAAGATAAGATTAAAATTCAGACCAGTTCTCCAGTTTGTCTAGATCAATTTGAAGTAAATAGGATGAAATTCAATAAGGACAAATGCAAAGTACTCCACTTCAGAAGGAACAATCAGTTGCACACATACAAAATGGAAAATGACTGCGTAGGAAGGAGTACTGCAGAAAGGGATCTGGGAGTCATAGTGGATCACAAGCTAAATGTGAGTCAACAGTGTGGCATTGTTACAAAAAAAGCAAACATCATTCTGGGATGTATTAGCAGGAGTATATTCTTCTGCTCTACTCCACACTGATTAGGCCTCAATTGGATTATAGTGTCCAGTTCTGGGCACCACGTTTCAGGAAAGATGTGGATGAACTGGAGAAAGTCCAGAAAAGAGCAACAGAAATTATTAAAGTTCTGGAAAACATGAGCTATGAGGGAAGATTGAAAAAATTGGATTTGTTTAGTCTAGAGAAGAGAAGACTGAGAGAGGGGGGACGTAACAGTTTTCAAGTACATAAAAGGTTGGTACAAGAAAGGAGGTAAATTTCTCCTCATTAACCTCTGAGGATAGGACAAGAAGCAATGGGCTTAAATTGCAAGAAAGGTGGTTTAGGTTGGATATTAGGAAAAACTTCCTAACTGTCATGGTGATTAAGTACTGGAATAAATTGCTTAGGGAGTTTGTGGAATCTTCATTGTTGGAGATTTTTAAGAGCAGATTAGACAAACACCCGTCAGGGATGGTCTGGAAAGTACTCAGTCCTGCCATGAGTGCAGGGGACTGGACATAATGACCTCTTGAGGTCCCTTCCAGTTCTATGATTGTAAGACAAGCTGTGTGTGCGTGGTCTTATGTGAGATCCACTTAGAGTTGTGTGAGCAACAGGAGAATTTAACAGGAATCCAAGACATAGCAAAGTCTTGAGGCAGAGTTGCTCCCTGGGAACCAGGCATTTATTTTAGATTCGTAAAGAGGGGATCCCCGGCATGCTGCTTGTGATTGTCTCTGTTCCACGATTGGCATAAATTAAACAAGTAACACTTAGACTATACCCCAACTCCACATCACTGATTCCTCCTCCTCTGAGAAGCTGACCTACAAAGCCTTGGATATCTGCTACCGCTTCGCCGAGGGCAATAGTATGCACTTGTGTAGCTTGACTGATAATTGACTTTTAAATGCATATAGCATGGTTTCTTATGGCAAGATCTCTAAGCACTTTGCAAACTGAAGACAGGAATCCCTTTCTTCTAGTGCAGAAATGCAGACATCTCTGGGGTGAAATGTGGCACTACTCAACAGCATACAGCTAAACAAGAGTTAAGGACAGGAAGTGAAGAATTCTGTATCCAATTAAAACTACAGAAGCATACTGACTGTAATTATGGAAGTTCGGACTTAGCCATGGTGCCAAGGTTAAGAACTCTACTCTTGAGGTGTGTCTGTACTGCAGTCAGGGTGTGTAACTGCAGCATGTGTAGACATACCTGAGCTAGCTAGCAGGAGTACCAAGAGCAGTCAAGTTGCGGCAGCATGGGCTGTACAAGACTGTTTGGGACCCTGAGAAAATTACTTGGGTGCCTAGCCTGTGCTACTGCAATTTGACTGCTATTGGCATGTGAGTGAGTTAGACCAAAGCTACCTGAGGTATACCTAGATATGCTGCAGCACACCTCCTGGTGGCAGTGTAGACACACTCCGCAGCACTCTAAGGCTACGTCTTCACTCCCCGCCGTATCGGCAGGTAGCAATCGATTGCTTGGGGATCGATATATCGCGTCTCATCTAGACGCAATATATCGATTCCCGAATGCGCTTATATCGATTCTGGAACTCCACCAACCCGAACGGAGTTGCGGACATCGATCCCGCGCCATGAGAACGGTGAGTAATTTGATCTTAGATACTTCTAATTCAGCTACGTTATTCATGTAGCTGAAGTTGCGTATCTGAGATCGATTTTCCCCCATAGTGTAGACCAGCCCTTAGGGTATCTAATGACCCCAAGTGGTCAGGAGCTCCGTTTTACATCTCATTTAAAACACAGCACAAATAGCCTCTGACACCTGGATGGGATATTGGCTCAATCCTAAAAGGGAAGAGCGCTGCCTACTGACTCTCCAGCACTAGGTCCTGCAACACCAACATCTCTGCTCTCCTTGGAGGGCTTCCATCGAAACCCTGCTTAATTCAGGGGATTAGAAAGGATCCCAGCACAGGACAGTATGGTTAAGCAAATTTATGTTAAATTGCTTCCCTTACTCAAATTATATGGTGTCCTAAGGTTGATAGTAACTCTTCCACATTGGCACTGACTCTCCAGTGTCAAGGGGTCAGTTCAGTGGAACAACTTGTGTGCCTAAAGATGAGCACATGCATAAGTATTGACAGGTTTGGGACTGCAATGACTATTTCCTGCTGTATTGTATTTCTGTGCCACCTTTCATCTAATACCAGTGATTTCAAAAGTCAGTAACTGCAGGGAAGTGTTATCTACACTGTCCAGAGAGGAAATGGTACAGAGAGGAAGTGACTTGGTCCAGGCCATGCAGCAAGCCAGTGTGAAAGTCCTCACTGGAAACCAGAACTCCTGTTCTCTCTGGTCTCTTACGCTAATGACCATCTGTACTTCCTCCCACACACAACAGATAGGTTGAGTGTGCGTCTTTATACTCTGTGCTCAGAGAAGGGGTGGAACCCACCTCCGATCAGCTGAGTGTGAAGGTTACTTGTGGTGCGTTAGTTCCAAAGGGATACAGAATTCAAAATGACATACTGTGTGATCCTGCGCACTTCTGGAAGACACAATAGCCAGTAACTTATACTCTTACTTTGCACTACACTTAACCCCCCCCCCCCATGGAAATGGCCATTTTTCACCAGCATGGAAGAACATGGTTCTTTGTTCTTTCAGGAATTCCAATGTTGATAAAATGTGATTCACCCTCCATTAATATATAACAGTCATATTCGTCTTCTCTATAGAGGAGTCAAGAGTGACAATACTTACTGTGCAAATTCTAAACACATCGTTACCTCTCCCCCCCAAATGAAGGGGAAACCCAATCTGATAAGATTTACAACTTTGATAATGGAGTGCTCTAGTTAATACCAGATGAACATCTGTAGAGTTTTAGGAAACACTCCGGGGTATTTCTGGTTACCTTTTTATATCTAAATCTTTACAAGGTTCTTGAGTTGCTCTTATTACTGCAGCACTAAAAGCTTTGTCTGTTTTTACAAGAAATTGGATTCTTTTCACAATTTAATTGCATGATATTTTGAAACTAAATATGAAAGGAGGAAAAACGGGCCCATCATTTTAATGGGTTCCCTCTGGTTTCACATCTTGGTTTTTTGGCTAGAGTTGCTGTCTTAGTGGCCTGTTTAATTTGTCACAGTCATATGGAGCTTTAATGAAGTGCAACATTTTTTTTCACAGCTGATCTTTGTCATTAGTATAAATCTGCCTCATCACAGTTTGTTACCAAATACATAATAAGGACCTTAAGTATCAAAAGGCAGCACTTGGCATGAGTTTCCACTTTATCACTAGCACTGAAGAAGTAATTGCTCTTATTGGGAAGAATATTTTGTTGCTGGATTCAGGAAGGACTTGGAATTTCTTGGTTCGGACAACAACCCTACTTCAGGTGCTTCTGTGGTGCAGTCTTAATTAGCAATTAAGTTACGTGCCCTGTTCTTGTTAAACTCAGAACCCCGGCTTTGACATCAGCTAGAGTCAAAGGTGGAGTAAATAATGCACTCAACCAAACATGCTTCTCCTGGGTGCCACACTGATTGCACCCTGGTCTATGCTTAAAATTTAAATTGACTGAGTGACATTCCTCACGGTGGTGAAAAATTCACACTCCCGAGGGCTGTAGTTAAGCCAGCCTAATTCCTGGTGCAGATGTAGCTAAGTCGACGGAAGGATTCTTTCACCGACCTAGCTACCACCTCTCAGGGAGGGGGATTGCCTAACTGATGGGAGGGAAAAAACCCTTCCGTCGATGTAGGAAGCGTCAGTGCTATGGGTGCTACCAGAGCATCGGGGCACCTGGCAGTGCGGCACCTGTGCTGCTGTAGTGCCCATCGTGTAGCCATGCCTGCTGAGTTTCACATTGTCTTATCTCTGGGGAGCTCTCAGAGGCAGGGTGAGAGCTGTTCTGCAGCCAGTTGACCTTTGTCACCTGTCAATGACTTTTTTCCAGGTTCTTAGGTCGGTTACGCTCTGTTGTCATTGGAGAACATCATGTGGTTTTGTGTAGGTGACGCTATCTGACTCAGATGCTGTTCCTTCCTGCTGTACTCCAGCTCACCAGGGCTGTTTTTTTGGGCAGAATGAACAGTCGCAATTGTTGACATGTCTGTGTTCTGCAGGAAAGCAGTGCCTGCCTTGCCGCTCAGGGCGACACCCCTTAGTTTAATTGCCCTTCTTTAGGGTCCCACCAAGCGTGTTTACTGGACTCTGTTCTGCTTTTATCAGCATTCTCACTGGCTTCTGATACTGCACTAAGTTGATTTTTCTGACATTATTTCTGCAAAGCTCTTTAATGCAGGCTGAGCCTGTGTCTTAGATGTCTTGTCACTCTGATCCTAGCTGCTCACTTTGTGGGTTGCTCATGGAGCCTTTTACAAAGTGTGAGCTTTTTTTATCTGCACTGATAGCATGCAGATTTGATCTTTGCTGAGGCTGGAAATCCAATTTCTTTCTAAACCTATAGTAACAAACCCATCTTTTGTCACCTCTTTTCAATGGTATGTGATTTGTAAAGTATCCTTAAGGATTCAGGGTGAAGTTGCTATATAGCATTTTGTGTTTGTTTTTGCAGTTTTCTTGGGCACCACAACATCTTGACGGAAGATAGATTATTAAACTCATGTTACTTTAGTCCCCTGAAACAGAAATACTTATTGACAAACTAAAATGTGGAGTTTTGATAAACCAACAACCACTCTTGCAGTGAATTTTAATGAGAGAAGGAATTGAAGGGGGAACCCGGGGGTTGGAGGGAGGAATAAATTGAGGAGAGGCTGAAATAAGGAACTAAATATTTTTATGAGGCCTCTTGAGTAATCTCTCTTTTAAAAACAGGAAATTGCCGAACTAAAGAAACTAAATTTAGTTCAGAAAGGGCTAAATTTTCAGCATGGCCTAAATGAAACCTCTTTTTGTGGGTGCAGATAACTACAGATGCAAATTATGATTTGGACCCCAAAAAACAGAGGGAGCAGCATCAGAAATTCCAGACCGATTCTCTCCCTTCCTCCCCAATAATCACCGGATTGGAGATGGACAGCCCAGAGGTATTTGAAAACTTCACACAAATTCCAGAGTTTTTTCATAAACTTTTTAAGGCTTTCTAAATACTATTTGTGTGACTGTTTTATCTTTTCCATAAATGGGGAGTAGAGGAGAGGCACGCAGGATGGAAAAGAAGGTAGCCGTTCAGCATTCATGCAGAATGAGGTTTTTATCAAAACCTTACAAAGCATTACTTGTCTCTTATTGTTGGAGAGAAGTGGAAACGAAGGCACATCCACTAAAGTTTACAGCACTAAAATCACTACAATATAAAAATGCAGTACTCATTTCATTTTATATCCCTCCCATCATTCTGTCTGGCTGGGGAGAATTCACACACAAATAACACGAGGATTCATACCTTCACTTCTAGTTCACTCAGCTGGTCTATCAACGTGTTTAGGATTAATATGGCTTTGTAAAACTTTTTTTGGGGGTGTGGGACAGAAGGGTTGTTAGGTTTTTTAGGGCTGTAAGTAACAAGAATTCATGATCTAGAAATATTCCCTTTTATTCCTGGTCCAGCTCTAAATGGTGCTATCTGAGATGCACTGAAGGAGGAAGCAAAGTCTTCCATACCCAGCACCAACTGGATTTGGGTCTTAAAATCAACAAATGGTTAGTATTCGAAGACTTGGTCTGTGATGAGGCACATCGCTAAAGCTGCACATTACACTTTGAAGTATTTAAGTATAGAAGTTAAGTAGCTTAAGTGTAAAAGAGGAGAAAATCTCTGATTTTTTTTCCCTGGATGATGGAAGTTTAATGACAGTACAAAGGGAAATAGTGGAAAAAGTTTGAGAAAACACTTGAAAGTGCCATCGCCTGGTGGTAATTATAAAACTTTAAAAAAAAAAAATACTCCTGTCCCAACCTTAAAAACCCCAGAAGTGAGAGTTCGGTAAGCTTTCCAAATATAGGCTGCCAAACCAAAGTTATTTGCATTTCTTTGGTCTGCATCAATGGGCTTTCTTTCCAGATTTTGTCCGTTTTTGGTTTTGTTTAAGATGGAATGTGTGGGGTTTTTTTTTCTATTACTATGACAATAGAGCATTTGTTTTCAATCTGTGGTCCGCGGACCTGGACTATGTCTAAGATTTCCAAAGAGGTCTGCACCTGATTTTGAAATTTTCTAGGGATCAGCAAATGAGAAAAGGTTGAAAAACACTGCGATAGAGCAATGGTTCTCAAGCTCTGAATTGCCACCCCAAATGGGGTTGCACCATCAGCAGATGGGGTTATGGTCATCTCTAGTGTGCAGAGGGTGCCATTTGGCGTCACACAGTGTGACCTCACATGTATGGTGCGTGCAAGGTCATGATGCAAAGAGGATGCCATTTTACTCTACAAAAGGAATCTGCCGTACAGCATGACATCACATGTACTGTATATCCAAGGTCATGCTATGCAGAGGACACCATTCTGCTCCTAGAAAAGCCATCCTCCATGCTGTCTGGGGTCCCGAGAGGAAATAATTCATTAAAATGGGGTCTTGCCTGCAAAAAGTTTGGGAACCCCTGAAATTGAGCCTTTTGTGCCAGATGGTGTGCATACTCTTAAGAGACGGTTCTTGTTCTAAGGAGCTGATCTAAATAGACTAAGTCTGCAGTTTTCAAAGAAAGGGAGTGAGATGCAGAGCTGTGCAAATGGATTTTTTTCAGTTAGCTGGCAATTTTGGGAAAAAAACCTTGTTTTGGGGGTGAAGAAAACACTTCCTTTTGACAAAATCTACACATTTGTAGTTTTTGATTTGGGCCATTTTTAAATAAACCTAAAGGAAATTTTGAAACAAGTTTTTTTTTTCAAACTGAAAAATCAAAATATGTTTAGAAAAGGTTGAAATGAAACTTAATTTTGGGGGGGAATTGTTTTGTTTGAAATGAACAATACAGTGAAATCAACACTAATTTGCAAAACATTTTCTTGCCAATTTAGCATTTTTCACCAAAAAAAAAAAAAAAGTTTTTGTCTAAAAAATTTCCTCTTAGTTTTAATTGGGTACCCGGTGTGAATTGATTGCCTAACTCACCATTGAGAATCCCAGCCTGGGTATAAGTCAGTAAAACAGATCAGAATCAGTTTTACAAGAATCATAAGCCATATGAACCTATAAACTAAGTATTGCATATCTTGTCCGTACTCCTGGTTTTAACTTTTCTGATCAAGATTTGCATACTCAAGTAGAGAAGGACTCCAATGGTAGAATATCGATCTGGATTTGAAGCACCTTCAAACTTTGGGGGTGGGGGTTGGGATGCAAGGTTGTGGTACTGGTCCATTTCTAGTTTTCAGCTATTTCAAAGCCTAAATTTTTCTCTACAGTGCTATTTTCAATCTTAGTTTGAATGTCTCTCAAATTAAAGCCCGAGGAGGATGACTCTTAACATACATAATATATTTGGCATTTCATTTTCCTTCTGATTTACATTTCCTTAGCAGCCTGTTGATGCATACAGAAGATCTTGCAATGGATGCATAAGGCATTGAAATCCTACATAAAGCATATTAAGTACCCAGGATGCACTTATTAATTAATTTTAATAAAATATTGCTCAGTGTTGTGAAAGACTTAGAAAATTTTGTTCCATGGATTTAAATATATCCCCTATTAATTTGTGTCACCCTTTTTCCTGAAAGGATTTGACATGATAAATTCAACCATCGTCTATACAACATCTTAATTCTTAAGTTTCTGTTCTGGCCGACTAATGGTGAAATAATTTAACGTCTTTAAGTGCACATAATAATTTCAAGATGTTGTATGCTTGATTTCCGCCAGCTGTATGTTATTTTTTGTTTTATGTGGTAGTGTCAATACAAATGGACAAAATTAATAGCTAGTGTAACAACTGAATTCATGATTTGTGGCTCTCAACTTAATGGACCTGATTCTCTGTTGCCTGGCACCTGATGATCACTCTGCATTGGTGGAAAAGTTTGTTAGAATGGTAGTTTTGTATCCAGTTTTCCCAGCTGTCGGTGACTAAGCAAGGTTAAAAGTTGTGCTGGCCCCAAAATGGAAAACATGCTTTAATGAAAAATATTGAAGTCCTCTCCCCTCCCCCCCAGATTTCATAAATAAACAATGCAAAATTTTTCACAAACTTTTGGAATTTTGTTCCACTTTGCCTCTGAAGAGGGAAGGGAAGGAGGAGAGAGCATATGTATGTGGAGCAGGAGTAAAGGAAAAATGATGAAAAATGTAGGGGTTTTGGGGGTTATTTTCCAGTTTTGTCAAAAAATAAAACTTCTAAAAGGTTTTTGTGGAAAATTTTAGACTTTTTCATTGGGAGTGGGGGTGGGGTAGAAGGGAAGAGGCCATCTTTCCTTTTTGGGCTGGGAGGGGAAGGGAAATGTTAACCAGACTTAGTTGCCAGGTAGTGGAAAATCAGGTTTGGGAATCAGGGGAGTTACATCAGGATGAATTTGGCCCAGTACACCTTTTAAATTAGAAAATTTAGAAAAGCCTGTTTTGAGCAAACCCACCTCTGCTTTATCCATAATGTATGTGAAATAATAACATAATTGTTCCTGTATAGGCTATGGTCTAACTGTTCCTCTCTTCTTCTTTTCAATTGTTATTTTCTCTTCTCTCTCCCTGGGTCTTTTTTCTATGTTGCAATATTATTCTCTTGAGCACCTCAGGTTCTCCAGTGTTGCTGGGGTGATTTTAGACCCACTCTTCTGAGCTCTGCATAGAATCAGACCCTCCTTTCCATGCTCAGGATGGCTTTGTGGTCAAATGGGGCCTTAGTGTCCTTTCTCCACCCCCACTTCCTTATGAATACTTGGTTTCTTTTCTCTCTCTTTAATGCTGCCTTCCATACCCTTCTCTTCCATTGCTTAGTGACTGGGGCCAGAATTGTTTCTCACACAAGGTTGTACACTTTTGGCCAGACATGATGTCCATTATGTGGAATATAGATACAGAGAACATAGTAAATAAATATTGTGACACACACTGATCTGTTTGTTATAAACCTATTCCCCGGTTACGTCAATGGGGAGCTGTGTGCACATTTATGGGGGAGAGAGACCTTAATTGAGGTCCAAAAACCAGTAACTTCAAAACTATATCTCTACCCCGATATAACACAGTCCTTGGGAGACAAAAAATCTCACCGCATTGTAGGTGAGACCACGTTATGTTAATCCCCCAGCCCACTCTGGGACTGTGGGGCCCCCAAAAGTGCCCTCTCGCGGCTCCTGCCCCCCAGACCCTGGGGGGGTGAACCCCTGACTGCCCCCAAGACCCTCTGCCCCTTGGCACCCCAGCCTGGCCTGGCACCCTTAACACGCTGCTCTAAGCTTTACCACCTTGTATGTGGACCTGCCTTATATCGGGTCGCGTTATATCGGGGTAGAGGTGTATTTCAACATTTTTGAAGTGCTAAGGGTCATGAAGCTGTATCTCAGTTTCTGCCTTGCCTGGAGAGAAGCATGAGCTTCCAGACTTTAGAGTATTTTACAGTCTATAGAGAAGTGAGATGCCAAAATGGAGCCAGAATGGTGGGGCACAAGGACTTCTGATATTTCCACCAAGGAATTATTATGCAGTCCTCCTTCAGGCATCTGCCTACTGGGATGTGGTATGTATTGGCCTCAGCCTGGCTAACTGCCCCCAAGCCCTGAAGAATGTTGCCTTCACATGGCCACCAAATAGATCAGTCAAAACCCAGACTGTTTGGGTGACCTCTGAATAACACCCTTGACATGGTGGCGCAGGAGTAGGATCTGAATGAGCAGAGACCTCGTGAGACTGTGGTACACACTTCCTCTGCCAAACGTGAAGCCTGAGTGCACATCTCCAGAGTAGTGGCCCTGAAGAAAATCTGAGGGATGGGGTGAGGTATATGACTAGGAAGGACAAGGATCCCTTGCTGGCCCCTCCTTTCCAGTTATTTTATACAGCACTTATCCAATGCAGTGTTTGAGCTCATATTATGCTGTTGTGTTAAAGTGGCTAAAATGAAGAAGGATTTTTTTATGTTAACATTTCTGAATTAGATTAACATTCAAGACAAATGCAGTGTGACTCAGATATAATGCAATGGTAAATGTTCATGTGCTTGTGGAATGTGAATTGAGTCCAATTCCAGAGGAGTTACAGTGTGAATAGGTGTGGTAGCATACTTCATGATGGCTTTCTTCATTTCCAATGTATATTGTGCCAACATTCTTCTCTGCAGGGCCTGATCATGACACTGTCACTCATGTAAATTGTGCTTAAAAGCATGAGTAAGGAATACTCTCATGAATGGGGGGTTTGCAGGGTCAAGCCCTTGAACACTATTTTCCTGGCAGTTTTATGGGGCAGACCTTGATTTTTCTAGTGTCAATGAAGAGTAAATCCTGAAGTGAGTTTATTATTGATTTACAGTAGTATACTTGAGATTAGAATCTAACTCTCAAGGAATAGACTTTATTTGCAATATTCAAAATGTATAAAGGAAGACTTCTATCTAAAACCTTTTCCTACTAGATAGTTAGCAGTCTGTACCACTGCTACTGTTTCGTTATCCTCTCTAAAATGCACATGTATGCCCACGCCTCAGCCAACAATTTCTAAGACTAGCTTTAGAAGAACTGAAATTCCTGAAGTTCCCAGTACCAGTGAGCAGAGTTCTAGAAGTCCAGTGTGCTCTATTTATAAGGGCCATGAATAATAGGAACATGGGAACTTCTTAGAATGGAGAGAGGCCAGACAGGGATGTCCAGGACCATCTACACTTGGACTCAGGAGTAGTATCTTACAAAACTCTCTTTTTTTCTCTTTCAACTAATTCCACTGAAATTGTTGTTCCTCTCCCTCTCCCCCCATTGTAGTTCTTGATGATAATTTATTTCACATGTTAACTTCTTTTAATCTAAAAGAGAAATTCTGCTTAAATGTGGTGGCTGTCTTGTTCTGGTACAAAACCCTTTGTGCTTGTTGGACATAGTGACAGATACAACCATGGCATATTTTATGCAGACATTATAAGGAGACAAATGCAAAGGTCTTTCCTGAGGCCACATTAATAACTGAAGCCCCAATTCAGAACAGCCCTTAAATATGTGTTCTTCAGTATTGTCCTAAACTGGGACCTCTATATCTTATGACCAAAGCACAACCCTCCCCGAGGTTTGCTCTTATCTGATACTACTTTGTATCTTCAAGAGTGAGAGTAATAAACTCGTGTCTTGTGAAGTATGTTAATAGGAAAGTTGAATCTGATTAGTATAGTATCAATGGGAAGACAAAAGCAACTAATACATTACATGATGGCAAAGAAGCAGGCTCGAATGAGTGCTTGAAGTGCATGCTTCATAAAGTATTCTGATAAATGTATACTAACTTCCTGAGAGAGTTGCCTGTTCTCACATCCAGCTGAACCTTCCATTGTCTATCATTCAGTCTGGGAACCATGATGGATCACCAACTATGGACTTTGAATGCTCCTCCTACCAGTCAGCTGTCTCTAAGATCAGAGTCAGAACAGTGCCTCAAAATCAAAATTACTAGTTGCTCTGCTCAAAAAATTTATTTTCTGCAGTGGTCTCTCTTGGACCAATAAGGGTCTGCAGAATCAATAACAGCATGGCTGCGCTCTTCAAAGGAGCTCTGTAATAAAGATATCTGAGGTTCTGTTTTTTGTATCTAGGATTTCCATATAAAACCTGCTCGGTTTACAAGCAAAAAGATGTTTCCCCTTGTTGAGGGTTCCGTGCACAGTCCCTTTTGGGTGGCCTACTTTTGCCAAACTGGCTCTCCTCTGTTTAACACTGAGTAGTCCAGTCCATCAATGTAGTGTAAAATAATTATTCCACCCGTAAGCTCTGGGCTTACAGTCTTTCTTGTCTCTCATTTGGTTACTTGAAAACAGCCTGGGATAGGGCCTCTGCTGTCCCAGACCCTTCTGCCTCCCCTTCTCTCCTGCTCTCTGTCCTTTGTAGCTGGGCTTGTTTTCCTTATCGGTCCCAGCTGTAGGGGCTTGTGTCCGTGGCTGGGAGTTCTGGCAGCTATGCTGCAATGTGATCAGCCTGGCTTCCTGTGGGCGGGGAAGGTGCTCTCCTTCCCTCTTGCGCTCTTCTACCTAGGTTCTGTGTGGGGTTTGTAAACTCCATGATACCCCACCATCTCCGACTGCCAGCCCTGCGAACAGCTTGGACTGGAGAGAATCATCACTAATATTATAGGCCCTGCAGGTTAAATCAAGCCTTTGGTTATAGCTGCAACAGTCATTGCCTACAGAGGATTTCTATGACTGTAGTTGATTGGGCTTGTCATTGGAATTTTATGATACAAAGTTTCTTAAAGATGCACAAGAAGGAAGAGCTTCCTTTTTTTAGTTGTTTGCTCTGCAGAGCTAACGGAAACAGTTGAGCATTATCTTTGTCCCTAAAGTTGCCTACAAATTCAGCTCTGTTTCTGAATTCCCACTGGTTAAAGACCTGTTCAGTAGGAAGCTGATACCCCACCATGGTCACTTTTCAGACTAGAAACGCACTTTAACCAGCAGCAATAGCAGAAGAGCATTATTACATCTCTTAATCTGAGTTCAGACATTACTTCGGAATACTAACAGGTGGCAAATAGTGGCAGCAGGCGGGCACAATGAATGCAGACAAATATCAGTGTAAGTATGTATATACACACTTTTTCATTGGGAAGGCTTTCAAAGCATTTTACAAACCAAACTGTAATCAGTGTGCCTGGAGTTGCATGGGAGTGCATGAAAGTAGGATTTGTGTGTGTGTCTATAGCTATATAAGCACGATTGCTTCACTCTCCCATCCCTAAAAGGTCCAAGGTGGAACGTGGCATCTGTTTAAAAAGTGCTCAGCAACACTCTACAATGGTTTTCAGATCTCTATTCAGCTGAAACCAGAGGGAAGTAGAGGTGGGTCACGTAACTATCTGAGTTGGCCAGGGCACCTAGGTTAACTTCCCTGCTTCTATGAAGATCTCCCATGATAAATTCCCGTAGAACATAGCTAGCAATCTCAGGCACGGTATCTCTGTTGAATCTTTTCAGCTTTCGAACACTACTAATTCAGTCCTACTGCTGCAGTTGGGATCAACAAAGGTGCTCAGGCTGGAGCTCCCGAGGTATAAATTAGAGGGCTGCCATGAGGGCTTCTTGGCTTAGAAATTTGCTCTTTCCCATCCTTGTTCTGAAATGCCCATCAGATTCAGGATATGTTGCTAAGCTCATCTTTTTCCCGCAGGTATTGGGAAAATGGCAATGTACGGGGAATGGAGTTAAATTGACTGGCTTAGTAGTAATGGCTTATCTTAAACTGTACTGTTGTCCTTGATGTATTTTGAAATTAAATCAAGATGTCTAGGGTATGTGGCTAGAGCTGCCTCTTCGCACTTCTTTACGTATAGAAAACAGCCAGATCAGGACAATATGCTTATAGCCAGATCAGGACAATATGCTTAGAATCTCCTCTTCTTCTTCCTCAGTCATTAGCAGATCCAACTTCAATAAATGCATCAGGGAAAAACTTCACAGCAACAAGGGATAAGCTCAGAAATCCAGAGAAATAGCAATATTAGGAACTTCCCGGTACAGAGAATGGAAGACGCTAAAGCCCAGAAATTCTAAAACACGTGAAAGGAAAATGCACTGGTCAGAGTCTTGTCTGAGAATGGAGGGTAAATCAAAATTGGCCAACTGAAAGGAAAACTAGCAAATTTTAAATTAAAAAAAATCTAAACCTTAAATGCAAAAAGGATAATTATCAGTGATGGATGAATATAAAAATGTGAACTTCTAACCCAGTGTTTCTCAAATTGGTGTCTCCAGTTGTGTAGGGAAAGCCCCTGGTGGGCCAGGCCGGTTTGTTTACTTGCCCTGTCCGCAGGTCAAGCCAATCGCGACTCCTACTTGCCGCGGTTTGCTGGTCCAGACCAATGGGAGCTGCTGGAAGTGGCGTGGGCTGAGAGACTTACTATCCGCCACTTCCAGCAGCCCCCATTGGCCTGCAACGGTGAACCGTGGCCAGTGGGAACCCCAGTTTGAGAAACACTGTTCTGACCAAAAGTGGTGGATTTTTCATCTTTTGAGAGTTCAGATCCAGACTGGATGCCTTTCTGCAAGATACACTTTACTTTAGCACGAGTCATTGGGCTCAACACAGGAGTAATTCTGTGTACGTGTAGGAGGTCAACCTGCATGATCTAATGGTCCTTCTGGTCTTAACATGAAAATAAGAAACCCAGACTGTTCTCAGTACTTGAATCCTTATCATTACATTTAGTATTAAATAACAGTCTGGTAACTAGTCCGTGTCTGACATATTGGAGAGAACAGTTAATGATGACAACAGTCACCATGAAAAAGCGACATCATGTATGGCCATCCCAAAAGCCCAGGTAGAAATTCAGACTTAGCACGGCAGGCTTTCTGATGGTACGACTTCATTCCAGAAGTGGCATGCTCAGTTAGACAGGGACCAAACCTGCATTCATTTGGTGCAGGAAGCAGCATTGATAGTTCTGTCTTTAAGGAATAGTCATTAAAGTGAGGGAAAAGCTCTGAAGCAGTAGGTATCTCAAACCATACCCATAGAAGAACACCTATTGACCCCAGCCATTCAATGACTTTTGAATTATTCCAACATATCTCAAAGGCCCTTCACTGCAGGAAAGGAAAAAGTTGAATTAATCTGGAGTATCAGCATTAAGCTTTCATATTTGGAAGGACCTTCACTGTATCCTTGAATTCAAATAGTTCCATTTCCTTTAACCTTACCTCCCACAGATGCATAGACTGTTATGAGATCTCCTCTTTACTGTCCATTCATTACCTCTATATCATTTTACGCTGCACAGTCAGAATTCTGGAACATTTGGCAGGTCATTTACATTGCCTACGTGAAACTACACTTTATCCTAACCTAAATCCTGATGTAAAAATAACCTCAGAGAATTGGTTTTTTTTAATTGAGTTCTTAAATGCGCAGCTAGAGTACTGAACGAGCTTTTGTAGAATGTGGAATTAACCTGCCTTACATAGGCTTTTCACTTGCTTCTATTTAATTTGCTCGGTGTTGCACACGTATATTATAGCAGTGTCCTTACAAATAGAATGTTTTATGTGATAATGGAATTGAGCCTAGTCCCTTTATGGAAGGACTGTTCCTAAAACCCCCTTATTCAAGCATATGATCGTTTTTCAAATGAATCGTTAGCACCACAGAGGCAATAGCTACACTGTGGAGCCCATGTTGACATAGCTATGTGGCAGAGCTCCCCAGGGCCAGCTTTAGGAAGTGTGAGGCCTAATTCGAATACCCGGCGGCAGTCCAGGTCTTCGGCAGCGCTTCGGCGGTGGGTCCTTCACTTGCTCTGCGGGTCTTCCGCGGCGCTGAAGGACACGTTGCCAAAGACCTGGACTGCTGCCGGGTGAGTAAAAATTAAAAAGTTAGGTGCTCTTCTTTGGAGCGCGAGGCCCTCTTAGACGCAGGGCCCGATTCGGGGAAATCTGCCTAAAGCCGGCCCTGGAGCTTCCTATGGTAGATGCAGTGTATACTGATAGTTTTTCTACCAGTGTAGGAACACAACCTCCCTGAACGACGTTGTGCCCATAGAAGCACTCTTCTGGGGGTTTTGTGGTTAGAGCTCTGTCACTGAGGGAGTGTGTTTGTTTGTTTGTTTTTCACATAACTGTAGACAGTAGAAGTTTTCAGTGTAGACCAGGCCTGAGGCAATAATGCAAGCCCTACATACTACAGTTAGGGTTGCCAACTTTATAATGGCACAAAACTGAACACCCCTGCCCTGCCTCTTGCCCCACCCCTTCTCCGAGGCCCTGCTCCGCTCACTCCATCCCCCCTCCCTTCATCGCTCGCTGTCCCCCACCCTCACTCACTTTATCCAGACTGGGGAAGGGGGCTAGGGTTCGGGGGGAGGTGAGGACTCCATCTTGGGGTGCAGGCCTTGGGGTGGGGCTATGGATGAGGGGTTTGGGGTGCAGAAGAGGGCTCTGAGCTGGGGCAGGGGGTTGGGGTGCAGGGGATATGTCTCTGGGCTAGAGGTGCAGGCCACAAATGAGGGGTTCAGGGTGTAGGAGAGGGCTCCATACTGGGGCAGGGGTTGGGGTATGGGGGAGGAGGTGAGGACTCTGTCTAGGATTCAGGATCTGTGGTGGGGTCAGGAGGTTGGGGTGTGGGAAGGGATTAGGGCTCCCAGGAAGCAGCCACCAGGTGCCTGTAGTGCAATCCCTAGGTGCATGGGTGGCCAGGGAGGCTCTGTGCGCTGCCTCGCACCCACAGATGCTGCCTCCATGGCTCCCTTTGGCTGTGGTTCCTGGCCAATGGGACCTGCGGAGCCGGCTGTGGCTGCCCATGTGCCTAGGAGCCGCCAGGCCCTGGCAGCCGCTTCCAGGAGCCAGGCAAACCAAGGCAGGCAGGGAGCCTGCCTTAGCCCCGGGCCCCCGCTGCGCCACCAATCAGACTTTTTTAGCTGCCCAGTCGGTGATGCCGACCAGAGCTACCAGGATCCCTGTTTTTTTGACCACGTGTTCCAGATGAAAACTGGCCAGCTGGCAACCCTAATTACAGTAAGGGCTTGCAGGGTGAGGCCCAAATAATACTATAGTATTTACTAGTATTTAGTAGCCCAACACATCATAGCTGACAGTTACTACCACCGAGTATTAGTGCTTCGTGATGTCTGTAGAACGTGAAAGAGGAGAGCTAATGTAGCTTTCTGGAAGCTATTTGTATGATTTTTCCTTTACTTTAGAGAACTGATCTGTTATGTCAGTAGAATGGACGTCAGTGACATACAAGTGAACGTGCATCAAATGGCAGTTAAAAACATTGAGGGAGGGGGAATATCAAAGCTAATGAAGAGATTGTTGTCATGTGCTGAACAAAACTTTTATGACCTTATAGTTTTGCTTGGGGAAAATATTTAATTTGTTTCCTTTTTGCAGCTTATACAAGCTTTGGTAGGTTAAAAACCTTGAATTAGGTTATTATAAGCCTCCTTCACAGTGATGGCCAGTGAAATTGTTTGCCGAGCCTTAGATTTGCCTCTTTCTTTTAGCCTTAACTCTAATTTATATTTCTTCCAAACATGTTTCTATTTTTCTGTAAAATCTGAGAGTGGAAGCTTATTGTTCAAAATGCTTTTGATTATGTGACATTAGTAGGAGATTTGTCAAATCAATCACCCCCATAAACCTTTTAGCTTTGTCATTGTGTCTCTTGGTGTGTTTTTACTAGCACAGACTTTTGTGCCTGCTGGGGGATATCTTTAGTTGTTCTGGTTATGATAAAAAATGAAATAAACAAATGAATTTGATCTCAGTCTAACAAGTTGCCAGTAGTTTATCAGTGTTTTTCTTTTTCTACTTCCATGATAAGAGCTATCAGGTAGGACGCTTCAAGGTTTGCTTCCAGGTTTGTGTGTGGAAAGAATATAATTCTTGGTAGATAACACCACCATTTCTTTCAAGCTGCAAATAATATGCATTTTAATATGGCTAAATGTATACATTTAAGTACAAAGAATGTCGATCACACTTACAGGATGGAGACTCTATCTTGGGAAGCAGCGACTCTGCAAAAGTTTTGGGGGTTGCGGTGGATAATCAGCTAAACATGAGCTCCCAGTGTGATGCTTTGGCCAAAAGAGCTAATGTGATCCTGGGACACATGAATGGGAATCAGGACAAGGACTAGAGAGGTTATTATACCACTGTAGTTATTACCAGTGCAGCTGCTCCGGGAATACTGTGTCCAGTTCTGGTGCCCGGAATTCAAAAAAGGTGTTGATAAATTGGAGGGAGTTTAAAGAAGAGCCACAAAAAATTAGATTAGAAAACATGCCTTGTATCTATAGACCCAAGGAGCTCAGTCTATTTAGCTTGACAAAGAGAAGGTTAAAGGATGACTTGATTAGGGAACAAATATCTAATAATGGGCCTTCAATCTAGCAGGAAAAGGTATAACACGATCTAATGGCTGGAAGTTGTAGCTAGATCGCTTTGGATTTGAAATAAGGCACAAATTTAACGGTGAGAGTTATTAATCATTGGAACAATTTACCAAGAGTTTTGGTGGATTCTCCATCAGGTAGCATTTTAAAATCAGGATTGGATGTTTTTCTAAAAGATCTGCTCTAGGAATTATTTTGGGAAAGTTCTCTGGCCTGTCAGGTCAGACTGATCACAATGGTCCCTTCTGCCTTTTGAATCTCTGCAACATCTGTATCTTTTTTCTTTTCTTTTTTTTATACTCAGTCTAACATAATTTTATATTTCAGTTTCCTTGATGAAGGAATGTGGAGGCTGTGTGTGTGTGTAAGCAGAGCTTTGTATGGACAAAAAAGAACAAGATATTACTTGCCTTTCATCTGACTTGCTCAGGTGTGTCAAACAGTGCCAGTTTAGAGAATGGCAGTTCCTCCTAAGTGGGTAGGTGTGAGGTTTTTTCCCATCCAGCATTTAAATCAGGGATTGCTAAAATGCAGCCAAAGGGCCAAATGTGGACTCGTGGCCTATGACTTCTGCCTCTGTAACTGCAGGGAAAAGAGAGAGCTCCTCAGTTAGAACTCAAACATCGAGTATTTTCTATTAATCCATCAAGGCGAATCGTGAAAATACAGTGCTCATTTGTATTTTGATGGTCATTTATTCTCTGATGAAAATGATGCACATTTGTCTGGAAGTCGGGTGCAGCCTTAGGAATGCTGACAGATTACTGAAGAAGACTTTCACATATTGGGCCTCTGGATCCAAAGTGCAATGTGCAGAACATGCAACTTTAAAAGAACTGAAGTGAGGCTTGTATTATACTGTCCTCGTATTATCCCTAATTTTAATAGCTGTTTGAATTTCTAGCATAAAGAAATGCAATAATTTCTGTTTATATTAGATGACAATCAAAACCAATATATAACTATGAATTACTGGTATGCCGTCCATACCCTAAAACTTGCATTTCCAGTCCCATTGTGTTTGCTTGTGCACACGAATATATGTGCTTTCTCTTAGACAAGATCAAAATACATCTGAGGCTAATTTGAGGGAAACAGCGGGTAATGGTGATTTGCGAGAAGTTCCTGCTAGGAAGGTATAAATGTATTATTTGCAGGCAGGATTCTAAAGTGCTTAAGAGGGTGGGGGGGAATGTAAAAGGATTCTGTACTGACAACTGAGTGATAGTTAGCTCTAGGCTACCTTTAATATTAAATGGAGCTTTATAAATCGGAAGTCGGTACAGACTGGCAGCCCCATCCTACACACCTGTACTTTCTTGAGCAGCCTCATAGAGCTAGATGATGATCTCATTTACTATAGGGAAAGGAAGAAATCAGCATCTTGCCCACTGAATTCAGTGAGTGCCTGACCACACAAGACCCCATCCTGCTAAGGCCCCTTCTTCTTCTTGCATGAGAAGTTCTTATTCATGCAAGCAATCCTGTTGGACTCGGTAGGGCTGCTTGCATAAGTGTTGTAAAGCTCTTTGTGACAAACATTTTAAGGCCCAGATCCTCAGCTGGTGTAAACTGGTGTAGCGGTGTTGACGCAAATGGAGCAACGGCCATTTCCATCAGCTGAGGTTCTACCTTTTGCTTCTGCAAAATTACACTCACATCATTAGTGCTCTTTTAGAAATTAGAGTGGAAGGCTTAACTTCACCGGGGCTACTTGGTTGAGTAAGGGTTGCAGGACTGGGTCCTTAACAAAATCCAGATGTGAGAAGGCTTTTGGAAAATAGGGAATTTAATCATCAAGGATGTATGGGGAGTGGGAGTGAGGGGGTGCTGTGTGTACAGACTTACTTGTTCAGTATAATCAAACAGGCACTGAAATAACTACACCAAGTTTAATTCACACTTTTGTTATTTTACTGCAAATCTGTGTCAACACTTAGTTCAGATTAAGAGCATCTTTGACTATAAATCAATTAGGAATCATATTTAGACTAAATAAAAATAAGAGTTTGTCTATATGGTGAGGTAATGCACTCTTGGGGGGGAGTGGGATTTCTCAAGATCGCTAACGTGTAGCACATTAATTGGTCTGCTGGTGCGCACTTAAGGTTTCATAGTGAATTTTAACATAGTACTGTTAAAATGCACCAAGAGGATTTGCATGGACCAATTAATGTGAAGCACATTTGTGCACTTCAGAAATCTCACTCCCATAGAGTGCCTAAGAATCCTAAGTATCAGAGGGGTAGCCGTGTTAGTCTGGATCTGTAAAAGCAGCAGAGAATCCTGTGGCACCTTATAGACTAACAGACGTTTTGGAGCGTGAGCTTTCGTGGGTGAATACCCACTTTGTCAGACGCAGGTAGTGGAAATTTCCAGGGGCAGGTATATATATGCTAGCAAGCAAGCTAGAGATAACGAGGTTAGTTCAGTCAGGGAGGGTGAGGCTGTTCAGCAGTAGAGGTGGAAAACCAAAGGAGGAACTGGTTTTGGTAATTGAAGCCCATTCACACTTTTGTTGAGTAGATGATATGTCAATTGCAAATGAACTGAAGCTCACAGTTTCTTTGAAGTCTGGTCCTGAATTTTTTTGGCTGCCAGGTCCACATTAAGGTCTTAATGTGCCAGGAGGTGAAGTGCCTCTACGGTTTTGTATATTGCATTCCTGATATCGATTTGTGTCCATTTACCTTTTCCGTAGTGACTGTCAGTGGCCGAGTACATAGCAGAGGGGCATTGCTGCAAGATGCGTATATTACCATTGGTGGACGTGCAGGTGAATGACCATGGATGGTATGGCTGATCTGTTAGGTCCTATGATGGTGTCGTGGTGTAGATATGGGGCAGAGTTGCATCGAGGTTTGTTGCATGGATTGTTCTGAAAGCAGAGTTACTAGTACGTGTGCATTGCCGGAGAATAACGGGTGGAATACGTTCAGAACCACCATGCAACAATACATGCAACACCTCGATGCCATCTGCCACATATCACACCAGCACCCATCAAGGGACCTAACCAGATCAGCCATACATCATGGTCATCACTGCAGTCACCAAGAAATACGCCATCATATGCCAGCAAGCCCCTTCGTATGTCATCGGCAAACTGGACAGTCCCACTACGGAAAAGGATAAATGGAACACAAAAGTCAGATATCAGATGGATATACAAAAACCTGTAGGAAGCATTCAACCGCCCGGCACACAAGCAGACTTAAGGTGGTATCCTGCAGCAAAAACATCGGACCAGACTTCAAAGAGAAACTGCTGAGCTAGTTCAGTTGCAAATTTGACACTATCAGCTCTGGCTCAACAAAGACTGAATGGCTTGCCAATTACAGAACCAGTTTCTCCTCCCTTGGTTTCCACACCTCTAACTGCTAGAACAGGGCCTCACCCGTCCCTGACTGAACTAATACCCGTTATCTCTAGCTTGCTTGCTAGCATATATATACCTGCCCCTGGAAATTTCCACTACCTGCGTCTGACAAAGTGGGTATTCACCCACGAAAGCTCACGCTCCAAAACGTCTGTTAGTCTATAAGGTGCCACAGGATTCTCTGCTGCTTTTAAGAATCCTAAGATACCCTTAACTTGAAATAAGGTTCCACATGCAGCCTTACACCAAAATAACAACCTGTTTAGTTGTTTTTGGTACCAGTTTGTGTGTAGAAAAGCCCCAAGCTGTCAGTGCATTGGGAGGTACAGGATACATTTCTCTTGATGGAAGAAATATTAATGACTTAAAATATAACCCAAACGTTCAAAGCCTGCAGCCTAAAGCTAGATTTTTAAATGCATGTTTTAAGCCTAATTGTCCTGATTTTTAACTGACTTCAATTTGTGGTTGCTCACCACTTCTGAAAATCAAGCCACTTTTATATAAAAAGCATAAACGTAGACCCCAGGTTTAAAACCTTTGCTTATATTTATTAAGAAAACCATCCTACAATATCAGTCTGATTCTAAAGTCTGTGTAACGCTTCTGGAGTTTCTAGTACTCTGCCTTTGATAATTAGTAAATTTCAAGACCTTTTTGCTACTGGAAACAGACTTCCAGTTCACACCCTCCGTAAAGTCAGTGAGAACTATTTAAGCTAGTCAACTTCCCACCAAAAATAAATTCAGGGTTAGTTTTTCTGGAATGGTGCTTATATTAAAATGCCTGACCTTGTTTTCAGGATTCTGACATCCATCCTCTTGGCACTGGGCTTTCCAGCAGGCATGAGAGCAGAGATTTTGGAGAGCAAGAGCAAGCAAGAGAGAGGCTGGTTTTAGCTCAGTACAAATGGGATATCTTTATTATTTTAAACCTTATTTCTAATAAAGCCATCTCTCCTCCCCACCCAGGTGCTCATAGTGACGCACAAAGAAAACACTATTTGAATAACAAACATTCTTGTACATTCCAATATATACCACAATCAAATAACTCACCCTTCTCCCTTTCCAGGAACTTCATATCTTCATCTAATTTTCTCTCTGATTTCATTCCCCTTTTACTCAACCACCCCAATTTTGTGAACAGATACAAGCAAAATTCAGAACCTGGTACCACCACTTCTCCAGGGGCTGCAAAATGATTTGGTGCCTGATTTAAAGCCCACTGATGTCAATGTCTCTTGACTTTTGATGGGTTTGCGGTTAAGCCTGCTGACATGCCATCTCAGGTAGGAGATATCTAGACTGAGGGTTATCCCAACTGCCATGACACCTTGTCTGGATCAGACTGTACTAGCCCAGCCACGAATTCTTGGCAGGATCACTGGTAGTGTGACTTGTCTCTCCCTGGCTTCTAATATCTGTGTTACTTCTGTGTTTACTTAAGTGATGCTAAAGGTATGAAACAGGATGTGAAATACCTATTGTGCAGTGAAGCTGATGCTTTTGGAATGCACAGCAATCACATGATTTTATTATGATCTCCTTTTCCCCTCCTCTTGTCAGTTACCTCTTGTGCGTTATATATAAATGTTTTAAGTTCTTCAGGGCAGGGGCCATGTCTCTTATGTTGTACATTTCATAAACTTAAGTTTTATTGTATTTTTCTGTGTACAATGCACTGTCTGGGTAATGAGCAAAAGGTACTAATTGGTGGTGGTGATTTGGTGTGCTATGTGAAGGGAGTTGATGACCAACTCCAATACCTCGTGTAGAGATGCAGAGGCAGGCAAAGCAGGCACTTCTGTACTGGGGGGCGGAGGTAAGATTGGGCCTGGCTGGGGCCATCCTCTCCGCCAACACCATCCTGAACAATGCAGAAGAACCCCCGCAGTTCTGGTGGCTCCAGGTGGTGCCTGGTGTTTTCCATCTGTCTGCAGACTCAGTAAAACACCACTACCTCAGTGCACAATTGGAAGGCAATATTTACAGCCATCCAGGCCAGAAAAGCAATTGAAAATGAAAGCTTGATTTTCATGGTAAACTGATAAGAGGAATTCCTCAATGCAGGAAAGCACAGAAGAGGCAATATTGTGGTGCAGAGCAAGACTGAGCAGAGCTGTCCTGGGAAGGGCTACCATCCACTTCCATGCAATGGAGAGTTAGCCAGAGCATGAACATTTCTGTGCATGACAGAATTAATTCTACCAGAGGGCCAAGATCGGTGACTTCGTTTTAGAAGCCTCTGAATGAAGCGTGAAATCAGCAGAAAAACTGCACTGAAGCTCAACAGAAGCAGAAGTAAATAATATCCTTAGATGAAACTAAAATACGCACATAGTTTTAAAAGGACAAGGGTGTCATAAGTTATGCTAGAAAAACTGACCAAGCGAGAGGGAATGTAGATAGCATTGAAGCACTTGGCACTGCACTCACATGCTGTGATTAGAGAGCTTAAAGATAAGGATTCTGGGCAACAACCAGATTTCGGTGTTTTGGGGTTAGAGAAATAATATTGTCACTTTAAATCACAAGGAACTCCACAGCATCTTGAAGTTAAGAAGTGATTATTAGTAGGAATTGGAAAATGTTTATCAGGAACTTTCATTTTGATGCAGGGACAGGTTGAGGCTTTGCAGGCCTTGTGCATAATGGGTCGAAGATGTTAGCACTTCACATGGGCTTTAATAACTTTTCTTTAAAAATTACTCATATTGTCAGCCAAGCTCCAGACTCTGAGTCGCCATGAGCCATTCTTGAGTCTGGATTCTTGTTTTCAGATGGGGGTGTGGGGTGCGATCGAGCTGCCCTTTCATCGTGACACGAACTGTTGGCCAGTCTTGGTGACTTTGGACTAAAAATAGAAATGAGCCAAGCCAACCATCTAACTATAGCATGATTTTGGATTAGCCTATAGTGTTTGCAGTAACACCGTAGCCAGTGATTGTAGCTGAATGTAGATCTCTGGAAGCCTGGTGATAGATGTCACATCACTACACAGAGGGATCTTCATAGAGTTTGCTCAATTATCTTGAAACCTCTTGAGAGACTACCTCTTGGTAGTCACATTGACAGTGGGACTTGAATTTATGAAACTGATCAATGGGTTGAGATGCTGCCTTTAGCAAGAGCAGCCATAATAGTTAAGCATGCCCTCTGCTGGCGTTCTTCCCTGTGTTTTAGAGGTAGAAACATGGAGGTAACTTTTTCCAAGTGCACTGTCCCTAGCTGACTCCACAGTCTGGCTATATGAGTAGCTCTTTGATTGGTAGCTAGGATTAAACTACATTATCAACTCCTCTGCATGGCTCTTCCCGTGGGCACCTCTGTGGTTGCTCCTCTGTGACACTGGCTGCTGAATGAGCATATCACTGCTGCCAAAGGCAGGAGAACCAGCACTGAGGAGTCATCTTTGGAATCAACAATCTGCCAGGTTGGGAGGCTACAACCTTAGATAGCTCACCCCTCTGAACCAAAGGGATGTTCACTTGGAAAGTCAGAGTTTCCTAGCCCCTCTGCCCCACGTTTTCCTACAGGTCTGTCCAAGACACCAAGTCCAGTCTATTTTGGGAAATAAGCCAAACACCAGCCTACCGTATGGAATATACAGCAAACTTGCTTGTCTGAGATGTAATATCCACAGATGCCACGAGCTCAGTTTCCTGCGAGTTATGCAAAGTAGCAATACTCTGCTCTAGTTTGAGTGACAAGCTGGGTAGCAGAGGTTTCCCCATCTCAAAATGTACCAGATTTGGAAAAATGAACAATATGTGCTGCTGCCTGAGCCGCAGCGTGGACTGAAATGGGATCTCGACGATGGGATCTTATTCTCTGTTTTCATTTTCCTCCTCTTCCTCATGCCAAGTGTACACAGTACTTTTACGTCTTTAGCAAAAAAGGAGGGCTTGCCCCAAGAGTTTACAGTCCAACGTATACACCACATGGGAGACTGTTCAGATCTGTTCAGAACATGGGGTCCTTGTCAGCCAGGAGAGATCCATACAGGGAGACTTGGTAGGAGAAGTGGGTTTTAAGGAGAAATTTAAAAGGGAGCGGGGATGGAGGAGACAGAAGAACTCTGGTAATTTTCCAGTTATTTTTGGTTTAATGTGTTTTCACTGTTTCTATTCTCACAACTTTTAAAATGAAAAATGGCTTTTCAATTATTACAAATATTTTGTTTCCTTGGAATTTAATTTTTTTTACTAAATAGCAAAGGTAGAATTTCTCAGAGGGTTTTTATAACAATTTTAGTGGGAAACTTTATTTCTTGAGAAATGTCAAAAATAATTTTGAAAAGTTTCTTGCAAAAAGTTTGGCATTTTTGACTCTCTGCTCATTTTCTATCTTCACAGAATTTTTATTTCCTTTGTTGCTTCTACACCTCGCAATTTTCCCCTAAACTTGTAGCACATGATAAAGTGTGAATCCCAGCTCTTCCTCCTCCTCATCCTAATGTGACATTTCATCCTCTTGTCCCCTTGCTGAACTCAGCCTGTACCTGGTCATGTTCTTGACTAAGCACTGCTTTGCGCTCTACCCAGTCTGGCACTGGAGGTGCTTCTGTTTTGAAAGGAAGAAGATGACTGGTGTTGGAGTCTAAGGAATTGTCTACACCTGAAAGGTAATTCAGATTTAAAGTGCAATAACTATTCCAGAAGAATCCCATGTGTAGACAAACCCATATCAAACCCAAAGGGGGTAGTCTCCAAAAGCAGCTCCTTTTTTTGGAGCTCTTGTTTCTATCTTTAGGCCTTCCAACCTCCTCTCCAACCTCTGCTGCCTTTTCTTTTCAAACCTTTTCCAGAAACCAGAATATTTACTTAGTGGTGAATGCTTCCATTGTCAAGGCAGCAGGCAGACCTTTCACACAGACAGGTGCTATCAGTTGCTGAGAGTAGCTTCCTCTCTCTGCTGCATTATAGTGACTGCTCTGCAGAATAGGTTCTACACCTCTCATAGAATCCATAGATAGCAATGTCGGCAAGACAAAGAATTAATTGGAACCATAGTATTTTCAGAAGAAAGAGGGATAACATTTCAGTCAGGAGGAAGGTACAACCCAGACCGTGGCAGAGAGAAGCTTTAGTAAAATAGTCCAGTTGAACCTCAAGAACTCTGAGCTGTCAAGCAAACTATGTGAAGACGGCACGAAAGGTTCATCTCAATTCGCTTGCACCTTACCGTATGTAACAGGCCTATAGATTGTAGGTCACATCTCCCCATAGTTTCTAGTTCACATGAGCTGGTGGATTGCTGTCTCAAGCAGTAGAGATCTGTTCTGAAGGTCCTGGCTTCAAACACTGCTGATGTCCCATAGTAGAGGTTATTGTAACGGCAATCCAGGATCATAAGAAAATACTGTATCTAAGCAATTGTGGGATTCCACCCCAGAGTAAGCATAAAAAAGGGAAAGATTCTTAACCAAGCAATATCCCTTCTTAAGAGGAAAATTCAATCCATAAGCAGGTGTAGGTTTCACCTTGTCACTTAAAACCAACATGCAGGCAAACCAACATGCATTCAATTTTTTTTTAAGATTTCTAAGATTAGATTCTTGTGAGTTTTCACAACATTTCCCATTACAGCTGCGAGAGATTCACAGAAAACCGGAGACGGGGATTGGGACAGCATTAACCTTAGCATTTAATATGTTCCGAAGTTCTTTGCTGTCAGGGCTGTAAGTTACATCTTTGAGGTTAGAATTGGAGAGCCCTTGTGTGGGTTTAGAAACCTTTCTTTGGGGAGGAATATAGAGGGAGCTTGAAGATTTCCCTGTAACTCAGAAAAGTGAGCTCTCTTGATGAACCCATTATCATACCGAGGATTCAGAATGAATGACAAATAACAATGTACTGTAAGGCTAATTAGTTCTCCTTTCAGTGGAAATCCAGTGTAGCTCCATTAACTTCGGTGGAATTACTCTGGATTTACACCAGAGTAGCTGAGAGATTGGCCTGTCTGTTTTCATTATTCTTTGTAGAACAGTAGCTCTGAGGCCCTGAGGCCCCACTATGCTAGGTTCTGTGCAAACAAAATGTTAACGTTCTGATGAGAATACTGATGGGAAAATTCTCAGGATCAGAAGCGTATCTCTCTCACTATTGACTGTAAAGGGAAGAGTTTAGTGATCTATGATTATTACTATTTTTTATTCGTAGCTGCTCTGTTGAAGACACCCATTATGTGCATGCAATGCTAACTCCGTTGTCTCTGTTATGATCCTAAAGAATTCTTCCTGGTGAACTTTCTCCAAGCTAGTGTACTGGCCCCAAACCTTGGGTCCCATATACTCTTGGTTTGCTAGGGCTGTGCAGATTTTAGCTTCTGGCTCTGGGCCAGCAGGCATACTCCAGGTGCAGACCGCATATCTGATAGCCCTCTTGGTAGTGGGGACCCCACAGTACAAGCACCAGCTCTGGGAGTGAAACAAACACCAGCTCTCCCAAGCCTCCCCAGTAGCTATTGAACTCTCCCGGAGTTCCACTGAAACCGTGGACCCTCTTGTGTAGTTTGTCCCTTTTGCAGACTCCGTGGCAGTGAAAGCAAGGGACACACAGACTCTACTCAAGAATTGGTAAACACACGCACACTTTACTCTTAGACAGCACAAGGGCTATACAGAGCCAGAAAAAACAACACAACCTGCCCGCAAGTCCCCATCTGTTTCATCACTAATCCACGAGCCCTTTGGCCAATGTCTTTTCTAAGTGGTCCAGTATTCCTCCTTGTCTGCCTCTGGTCCTGGTGTGCTCCCCACCCTCTATGCTGGAGTGACTCCTTTTTGTAATGTTGCAATCCCCTTTGTCAGGTGATCACCCCTATTGGCATCAAGAGTTTTATCAAGTGATCTGTTGCTTGGTTAAAAGCCCACCTGGGAAAAGTAGTTTTTTTGTGAAGTGGCTAACTTGTGTGCTTAAGGGGCTTCTATTTGAATGGAAGAACATCCAGGTTAATGACCCTTGATCTCTTTCCTTTGTTAGCCCTCCGCTGACTGGAGAAACTTCTCCGGACACCACCTGAGGTTTTCAGCTCAAGATGGGAAGGGTACAGGGCCAAGGTGAAGGCCCAGAACCATTTTACAATCAAAATGACCTTCACAAAACAAACTGAAATTTGTAGTTTTGCTATAGATATATACAAACCTACACTAACCTGTCGCAATCTCTCTTCCTTTTTTGTAGGTAACATCTTTGTGGTCAGTCTGTCTGTAGCAGACCTGGTAGTAGCAGTGTACCCTTATCCTCTCATTCTGAGTGCCATTTTCCATAATGGCTGGACACTGGGAAATGTTCACTGCCAAATCAGTGGGTTCCTCATGGGCTTAAGTGTCATTGGGTCCATTTTTAACATCACGGTCATAGCAATTAACAGATACTGCTACATCTGCCACAGCCTCTGGTACGATAAACTCTTCAACCTGAAGAACACCTGCTGCTATATTTGCCTGACTTGGATACTGACAGTGGTGGCAATTGTGCCAAACTTTTTTGTTGGATCCCTGCGTTATGATCCCCGGATTTATTCCTGCACCTTTGCCCAGACTGTAAGTACATCATACACCATAACAGTGGTAGTTGTTCATTTTATAGTCCCCCTGTCTATAGTGTCATTCTGTTATCTACGGATTTGGATTTTGGTGATTCAAGTCAAGCACCGGGTGAGACAAGACTCCAGGCAGAAGCTAAGAGCAGCTGATGTTCGGAATTTTTTGACCATGTTTGTGGTTTTTGTCCTCTTTGCAGTGTGCTGGGGGCCGTTAAACTTCATTGGTCTTGCTGTCTCCATTAATCCTTCAGAAGTAGTGCCAAAAATTCCAGAATGGCTCTTTGTCCTGAGTTATTTCATGGCGTATTTTAACAGCTGTCTCAATGCTATGATATACGGCCTTCTCAATCAGAATTTCCGAAAGGAGTACAAAAGAATACTACTGACTCTGTGGACTCCGAGGTTGCTGTTCATCGATGTGTCGAAAGGTGCGACGGAGGGACTGAAAAGCAAGCCCTCTCCAGCTGTAACAAACAACAACCACCAAGCTGAAATACACTTATGAATCAGAGCAATGCTATGTATTCTGGGGCACAGATGTGTATATACTATAGTATGCAAAAGCTTTTCTACCTGCATATTTAAAAGCTGATATCACGAGGCCCAGTACTGCCAGCATTGACTCATCCAAGAACTGGGTCTGTTTCTACACATAGCGTCTGAGTGCCTTACTCACAGAAGTAAGGCTTTGAGTAAGGATTTCCAGGATGGAACCCACTGACTTTATTTTTCCTATGCCATTTTTCACCAGGTGCCTAGGTGACTTTGATGCACTTGCCACACAAGTACTAATGATCTGTTGGAAGCAAAGCATTCAAAGCACCTGTAGATGCAGTTGTAGTTGAAACTATAAGACCGGGCAAAATAGTCCTCTTTTTTGAATTTTTTTTTCTAATTCCATCCTTTTTTTAGCATTAAGTAACACTGAACCAAACGTGCAAGATCTGAGCTATAAACTGCATGATTAACTTTGTACCTTTTTAGGTTAGTAGAATTAGTCAGTGGCCACATAATATGAGCATGATGGCTTCCACTGTCTCTTTAAGGTTTAGTAACTATCTAGTACGAGATGCAAGGCAAGGCAAAAGCACTCTTTTTTGATTGAATCTATACAGATGTTGAATACACTTGCACTTTCTTTTCCATGCTGTGTATACGAATGCAACAAGCGACCTGATCTAATTGCAGAAAGAGGTTCCGAGCCTAATTCAGATTTTAGACAATATTCAGTAACGGCCTGCATTCATTCCAAACATCTCTCAGATGTCCTGTCACGTGAATGTAACGAAGTGTAGCAGAATCCCATCCTTTTAATTCAGATGCCGACTTTTAGGAAATTAAATAGAAAGGAGAGTTCAATGAAAATAATATTTGCACTTGCAGACAAAGGCAGAAAGAAAAGGGAATGTTCATCCCAAATGTGTCTCATCGCGTGTGCAGCATTACACGAATATAATTGAAAAGGCAAGTGGAGAGTTTTTCTTTGTTTTACTCTTGCACAGAGTTACAATACGTAAATGGGGAACCTATGTCAAAATATTTACACGCCCCGAAAAAGAGTGTGAACATTCTCAGTTAAAGCCTGAGCTCTCTCCCTTTGTGGTTGCTGTCAGTGCGCTACAGTATCATATAGGTCCCGTGTTACAGGCAAAATTTCTGCACAGTGGGCAGAGTTAAGGCTTCTTTAATTGGTGCAGGGCTTTGTCTGTAAATGTGAATTTTCTTTTTTTTACCCTTAGACCAAATTGAGTTCCTTCTTGAGAGGGCTTTTAAAAAACTGGTAGCAGAACAAAAAGTGAACTACTCCTGCTCTCAAGTGGTCCCATTAAATCAGTGGGCAAAACTCTGCTGTCAGTTATAGGGCGAGCTTCAGTTCAAGCCAGTAGAATTAGGCTGACTTTACATAGGTATAATAGGGACACTGAGCCTGCTCCTGTAGAAATCAATGGGAGCTATGCTGTTGATATTGATGGGGGAAGAATCTGTCCCTTGTGGCAGAGTTTAGCCCAATGGGACTAGTCACATAAATAAAAACAGAAGGATGTAACCCTGTCTCTTGTCAAAGAAAGGACCCAATTCTGCATTAGTGAAATCTGTATTTTTTGCCATTGATGTCAGTGGGAGCAGAATTTGGCCCACAGGGCTGATCCTCTGAGGCACAAAGGCTGAGATTTTTCAAAGGTATTTAGACACCTGATGGAGACGGGTGCCTAGTGGGATTTTCAAAAGTGCTTAAGCAGGTTAAACACCTAATTCTCATTGATGTTAATGGGAGTATGGAGCTTAACCTGCTTATGCCCTTCTGAAAATCCCACTAGCTGCCCATCTGCGTCTGTAAATGCTTAACTGCCTCTGTATATCTGGCCCTGAATGCTTTCTGAGAGTTGCTGAACGTTGCTCCCACTGAATTCTGTGGGAGGGAGGAGCTGGGAGAAGTCCTTTGAAAGACTAAGCCCGAAAAATGTACATGGCACACCTCCTCCTAAATAAGCAATACAGTGTAAAAATGTGGCATGGTTTATTGCAATACAAATTCTGTTTACAGGGGGATATGACAAATTTGTTACTGCACATTTTCAGACTCAATCATCTCCGCAACTTAACATGATGATTGTGTTTTAAATGCTTGATACAATTATCTCATAACAGGAGCTAAATTGAGTCATGTTTTTAAAAATTGGCCTTTGGTTCTGCAGAGTATGGCCAAATAAGGGTATCTGATGTAGAAATTGGTCCTTTTTGAGGCAAACAATACCCATCTGAATGCATTTACATTGTTCTGTGCAAACAAAAAACATTGAGTCAAACTTGGATGCAAAAAGCACCAAAAATTTGTAACTGCAGGGTATGTTGTTCAAGTTGTACTCTTACAACAAGTTCTGCTGCACTGTGATTATAGTTTCAACTGGTTTGCAATTAGTTGTTCGTTTAGAATCACATCTGCAAATAATATCCTTAAAAAGGAGCATATGTGGTTTACTAAGACAATCATATGGAATCCTTTAAAATTTGCCAAATGTCTCTCATTCTCCCTGCCCCACTACTGAGATTTGATTTCCTGGATTCTTTATGTTTTTAATGAACTGTTCAGTGAAGGTCATGCGTTTCTTTTTTCTGAAGCTTGCATTTTGCACTATGTCTTATTTGAAACGCATCAGAAGTAACAGCCAGTCAGAGTCAGAATAGAACCTTATAACACCAAAGACATCCCAAACAGCCAAATCTTGGGAGTATCTGATCTTGTCCTGTAGCAACAGGACTATGTTATGGAGCCTGAACTGCCTCTGTGGAACAGCACTTCAGGCCTGTGCTGCAGGAATTAGAGGTGGCATACTCCTATGCATGGAGGACAATCACTGCTGAAGTGAACTAGACAATGTGACAGTGCAATATTCTTGCTGTAGCCCTTGAGCACCCTCCGCTCTCAGAAAGGTCAATGAGAGCTGCGGGTACTCAGGGCCATATGGAGACGTGGTAGGTGTCTTCTGCACTGCAAAAGCAGGTCCTTTAATGGCCTGGGCAGCACCTTATGAACACAGGACCTGATCCTATCCCATAAGAGTGGGATTGGGTTCCTTAAAGGAGCTTAGTGTATCCTACAAAATGTAAATGTTGCTGTAGTACAATCATTTCAGAAGCACTCTGTGTGTCTCGGTGTAAGTAAAGGCTGCCTGTAAATGACCATGGTGAGGTGGCAGCCATGGTTGGGACCTTGAGCCAAGCTGCACTGAACTTGATGTCTGGAACATAAAGCAAGTTAAAAATGGAGCGTTCAGCTCTGAGGGGAGAACCTGGTGCTATGATGCCAAGGCTGCTTGGAAGTATAGATTGACTCTTATATTCATTTTTTTTAAGAGTGCCCCAAGAAGGAGTTCCTTGTTTGAGTTTCTAGTTGTGGCAGCCTAGAAGAGATTGCTCACTGAGTACCAGGAGCTTATTTGTTAACATTTGTTTACAGGAAAAAAGGGAAATGGATCTTAAATTGGGGATCCTGAGGAAAAGTCTGTTTCCCTGTTGGAATCCAAAGTGGGGTTTTGAGAGTGATCCCACAACTTAAAAGGAGCTATGCCAGCGATGGATTTGGCCTTGACCTGTGGAATTTGAAGGTCATATTGGGATCTCCTTTACACCAGTAATAAACCATTTACTCTGGATTAACCCTGGTGTCTCTGAATACTGAATTTGGGCCATAGTTTTAAAATCGCCATAGTAGCCATGAGTGAGAGAATTTATTGCCATGAAGGGAGATGAATCTCTTGTCATTTGATGATGCCAATGAATGTTATTTAATCTGTTCAATAAGAATGTAGTTGAGGTATTTGCATACAAATCTATACGGTGTTTCCATTTCACCATTTGGCTGTTCATTAAGAAAACTATTTATTCCCTTTATCTATCAAAACTGTAATATAGCATTGGATTGTTTTATTGTATTTCTTTTTTAGCAAATACATTTTTTTGAAATAAATATCTGAAATGACTCCTTGGCTTTTGGTTATGACTAGAAAGGAGATCACTATGAGCAGGTACAACTGGTTAAAAGTGGGAATTGAGTTCTTCCAGGGCGTACATGAGCCTTGGCAGTGAAATTCCAATCTGGAATTGGAACACCCAAAAATCTGGCGAGTGTCTTCAGATCCCTGGTGACGGTCCAAGTCCACCTTCAATACAGGAGGATGTTGGGGAACAGGAGTCATTATGCAATAATGCTTTATAAGTGGGGGGAAAAAGAACTCCCTTGCTCACAACTACCATTGACTGGGATGGCTCCAGGGCCCTTTGCCATGTGTGTTTGTCCCTTAGCCATCCAATTGTGGGATGCCATCTACATCTCTTTATTACTCATTTCTTGTCCTCTCCTGAGAGATGCTCTATAAAATTATCAACATGGCTGCAGTGGTGCAGAGGAACCCTTTTTTAAAATAGTAAAAGCAGACTATAAATTGTGCTACTTACAGATGTTTTCAGAGTTGAGATTTAGACCAGTGTGTTCTCCATGCAGTAAATGAATATTCATGATACTTCTGGATGTGAAAACAGGCATTCATACACTAGGTTATTAAATCACCAGTAAGGTCTCACAAAGGAGTCCTATATAGTTAAGGACTTCGGGATTATTAAATTATCAGTGTAAACTGATCTTTCTGTCTGTAAACATGCTGACTTCTCTTAAAATCTCTAAAAATAATGCTGTTTCTTTTATTGAATTAAAATTATTTCATGGTTTCTGTATGCATCACTAGGCAAGACAGAAGTAATTCTTCGACTGTGGCCAGTTCTATGCACCATGCTTTGGGGAAAGATGTGGACAAATTGGAGAAAGTCCAGAGGAGAGCAACACAAATGATTAAATGTCTAGAAAACATGACCTGCAAGGAAAGATTGGGGGTGGGGGTGGGGAAGGGGGTTTTGTTTAGTCTGGAGAAGAGAAGATTGATAGGAAGGACATAACAGTCTTCAAGTACATAAAAGGTGGAGTGATAAATTGTTCTCATTATCCACTGAAGACAGGACAAGAAATAATGGGCTTAAGTTGCGGCAAGGGAGATTTAGGTTAGACATTTGGAAAAACTTCCTAACTATAAGGGTAGATAAACATTGGAACAAATTTCCTAGGGAGGTTGTGGAATCTACCTCATGGGGTGTGTGTGTTAAGAACAGGTTAGACAAACGCCTGTCAGGGATGGTTTAGATAATACTTAGTTCTGCTTCAGTTCAGGTGAGTGGACTGGATGAGCTATCAAGGTCTCTTCCAGGCTTGCATTTTTATGATTCTGTGTTCATTCAATTGAAATGTACGGACTATTCAGATTTTATGAATGGGAGTATCAGTGTTTGTGCTATCATGCTCTGGGCATACATAGATTCCTGATGGTTAATCTAAAATGTGAATGACATTATTGAAACTCAGGAAATAGAACTTTAAGAATAACTAAAAGTTTTCCTATTCTGTAAAATAAAAACTAAAGGACATTCTTTCAGTGCATCCTAAAAATATATGCATGAAATGTGTCACATGTAAACCTAAATGAAATCAAGGAATACTTCCATCTTATTGATGAACCACTCAGTTAACCTACTTTCAGGTATGGATTATGGTCTAAATAATTAGCTATATCTCCTCAAGCAAAATGAAGCAGTCTGGACTAGTAAAATGAAACCTGCTTAAAAACGAGCACAGAAGAATGGCAAGCGGCAAGTTACTACATTTGATTGTATTTGTATGTGAGGACTTATCATTCTTATCTGCACCTGTCATAGGTTAAGTTTAGAAAAACATGTTTAAAGAAGGTATTTGAGGGACACAAAGGGGTGAGCTTTCAAATGTGAGGATAGTAGTTTATATAGAAAAATGCATGCTCACCCCTTGCACATACAGCTAGGCTAAGTGGGGGCTAGAGTCACAAAGAAACTAAGGCATGGTGACGCTCAGTGTCACCACACCTAAGTTTTAGGCATCTAGAAAATCACTCCAATTCTTAAAGCATTAATTGGGCTTCTAGGCTCCCTGTACAATGAATGGGAGGAGAGAGGATTCTCAAAACCCAGCATGCTACATGGCTCCTTACCTAAGCTAGCCAAGGGGGGGATGCCATACCAAGGGGATGGGGGTGTGCTAAGCCCCACTCCTCCTTCAGAGATAGGCACCTAAGTCCAGAGGGCAGGGAGGTGCTTCCCTCTGCTTGGGGATTCTCAACTGCAAACCCTCTCTTGGTGTTAGATGTCTAGGCTGTTTTTGCAAGAAGATGGGGGCAGGGAAGAAAGGAGCAGGAGGATGACTTACCTCATAACTTTTAGCACAGTGGGGTACTCACCTGGGCTAAGGGAGACCTTGAGTCCAAGCTCCCCCTCTGTCTAAGAAGGAGAAGGAATTTGAACTGGGGTCTGCCACCTCTCAGGTGCATGCCCTGACCACTGAGTTATGGGACATGCACACGTAGGGTCCTGTGTCTTTCTGTGCTCTATCTCTCCCGTAGCCTGGTGGTTAGAGCACTACGGTGAGGGATCCAGGATCCAATCCTCCTGCCCTGCTCCTATGATTTTTTAAATGGAAGCTGTTCCACTCTGACTCTGTGACAGGAGAGACAGAGGGTGCTCTCCATTGAAATATCCCATAGCTCAGCAGTATAGGTGCTCTCTTGAGAGGTATATCCCAGTTCAGATCCCTTCTCCTCTTCTAGTGGAGGGGGGACTGGAGCTGGATGGGGGGGAAGTTTCCCAGATCTCAGGTGAGTACAGGGCTAAGAGTCTTCCCGCACTGCCATCATTTGGTGTAAGCTGTTCTATAGTGGCCTGACCTGCTAGGTGAGATCTGAGCACAGCTACTGGATCAGGCACCATAGGTGAGGTAGCTGGAGGGATGCCTATCTTCCCCCAGTTCATAAATCGCGCTGGGGGTGGGTGTCCAGATGGTGTGGAGCTGCAGTGCATAAGCTCAGAGGCAGAGGCATAAGCTGCCTAGGGATCTTCTCCTGGAAGTATTTAGGTGCACAAAGTGATTTTAGGTGCCTGTAATGTTCAGGAGCAGCTGAGGGGGGCTTTTGGACCCTTGAATAGGGCCTGATTCTGGTATTTAGCCACCTAGAATCTTAATGTTTTAAGTTCTCCTCACACCTTCTATGGGTCATCTCAATTATCACTTCAAAAGTTTTTTTTCTCCTGCTGATGATAGCTCTTCTCAATTGATTAGACTCTTCCTGTTGGTATGCATACTTCCACCTTTTCATGTTCTCTATATGTATAAATATCTCCTGTCTGTGTGTTCCATTCTATGCATCCAAAGAAGTGAGCTGTAGCTCACGAAAGCTTATGCTGAAATAAATTTGTTAGCCTCTAAGGTGCCACAAGTAGTTCACCACGATTTCAACAACTTCCACCCCACCATCAACCTCAGCCTGGACCAATCTACACAGGAGATCCACTTTCTAGACACCACGGTGCAAATAAGTGATGGTCACATTAACACCACTCTATATCAAAAACCTACCGACCGCTACGCCTACCTTCATGC
>NC_133776.1:94770610-94776013 GCF_003597395.2 Chelonoidis abingdonii | reverse complement strand
TAACTGTTCTAACATAGTGCTGACCCTGCTATGGGGAGATCTGGAGCACAGCTACTGGATCAGGCACCATGGTGAGGTAGCCTGGTGAGGGATGCCTATCTTCCTCCAGTTCATCAACATCGCGCTGGGGTGGGTGTCAGATGTGTGGAGCTGTCCAGGTGCATAAGCTCAGCAGGCAGAGGCATAAAGCTGCCCTAGGGATCTTCTCCCTGGCAAGTATTTATGGTGGCACAAAGTGATTTTTAGGGTGCCTGTATGTTCAGTGTTCAATGGCGCCAGGGACATTGCTCTTCTCAACAGCAAACTACTAGTAGGTTTACAGGGCAAATCCGGAGAAGTGCCAAAAGACTAAACTCATTTGAAGTTGCAGGTGTATTGCAGTATTTCTGCACCTCTGAGGATTGGCCTTTGGTAAGATATAGCTTGGGGGTGGGGGTGTTGTTGAGCAGCTGAGGGTGGAGCTCATTTTATTGGTAACGAGTATTGATTAAGGAGACATGAAATTACTGCTATTGCAGACGCCGCCACCGGATAAAATCTTAATGTTATTCACCACGTTCTCACTCACACTACCACCACAGCATCCACTTTGGAATTATTCTTATCTCTGAAATCCATGAACCCTAGCGTCATGTCTAATACATTTATACGATCAACACAGAGCTCTCTCTCTGCCTGTCTAAGATTGGAATAAGTTCATCACTCAGTTATGATCTCTTCTATCCATGTCCTTGTGCATGGTAATACAATAATTTCATCCAGTATTATCATCGTCCTTTCTTCTCGGTATATTATGACTATAATTTATATAACTAATATCTTCCTGTCTGTCGAGCTGAATAATTGTCCTCTATCTAGGATTTGAACAGAGTAAACAAATAAGAAGTGAGCCTGGTATGCGAACAGCCTCACTCGCTGGCAAATGATAATGGATTGCAGGAGAGTGTATTGTGTGACAAAGCTTAAAAGCAAACTAAGAAAGTCTATTTGTGTAGACCCTCTAAGGTCGCCGAACACAATGGTTGTTCACCACGATTTCAACAACGTTCCACCCCACCATCACCTCACCTGGACGCAATCTAACAGTAGATCCACATTTCTAGACACCACGGTGCGAAATAAGTGAGGCAGCGATTACATCTCACTCGAATATCAAAACCTACTCGAACGCTGCGATACGCCTACCTTCATTGCCTCCAGCTTCCATCCCGGGCACATCGACAATCGGACTGGGCCGGGATGCGTGTCTAAGCGCAGTCCAAGTCGCCACTAGAGGTACAACCGCGATTGCCTGCATAACCCTCAGACAGAGACAAACCGAGCGAGAGACTCCCATCCAAACATTCTCAAAAAACTACAATATCCCGCACTGAGGAAATTAGGAAACAGATCACAGATGCCATGACTGTACGCCAGTAAGCCTCCTACTGCACCAGACAACCCAAGAAAGAAACAAACAGTGTACTTCTCAGGCCATCACTTACAGCCCCAGCTAAAAACCCCTCCATCGTCAGCATCAGGGGATCTCTATCAACCCTTACCTGGTAATATTGATCTCACACTTTTCGACGGATCTTGGGTGGCAGGCAATTCCTTGCCCACAAGACAACGCCAACAGCTGAAACGTTTGCACCAGCAAACTGCAACACCGTACAAGTAACCGTCTAGCTCAGGAACCAAATACCATAGCAACACTCGTGGCACAACGATCTTGCCACATAGTCTTCACAGGTAGACAGGACACTATCATAGGACCTTAAACACAGCATAAGTCCATACCATCACTGTCACTCACCTGTGCACGTCCACGCAATGTAATATACGCCATCATATGCCAGGCAATGCCCTCTGACTATGCTACATGGCCAACTGGACAGGTCACTATGGAAATAGCATAAATGGACACAATAATCAGTAATACGGAATGGCAATATACAAATACCTGTAGTAAGAGCACTTCAAACCTCCCTGGCCGAACACCTATAGCAGACCTTAAGGTGGCTATCCTGCAGCAAAAAAACTTCAGGACCTAAACTTCAAAGAGAAAACTGGCGATGCTTCAGTCATTTGAAATTTGACACTACAGCTCTGGACTCAACAAAGAATGTGAATGACTTGCCAATTACGAAACCAGTTTCTCCTCCCTTGGGTTTTCATACCTCTACTTGCTAGAACAGGGCTCACCTCCTGACTGAACTTAACTCGTTATCTCTAGCTTGCTTGCTAGCATATATATACCGTGCCCCTGGAAATTTCCACTACCTGCTGTCTGACGAAGTGGGTATATCACAACCACGAAAGCTCAGCAGCTCCAAAAAGTCTGTTAGTCTGATAAGGTGCCAAGGAATACTCCTAAGCTGCTTTATAGATCCAGACTAACACGGCTACCCCTCTGATACTTGACAAGTAGTCTTGTTCTTTTTGCAGATACAGACTAACACGGCTGCTACTTTGAAACCTAGAATCTTTTGTGACTCCAGTCCTTTGTGTCTAAGGGAAGGCTTTGTAAGTGAAATTGGACGAAAGGGGGTGGTAGTTGGGCACTATGTTTGTGTAGATCAGTGGTTCCTAAACTTTAACAGCCTGCAAACCCCTTTCACTAAATTGTGAAATCCTGTGAACACCTTCCTAAAAATCAGTATTTCCAGGGATTTATGTTTAAATTTCCTGAGTGTGATGGATGCACTTGCTTTGCCCTGCATAGCTCTTGGAAGTCCAGAACCACTGGAGAAAAATAAAATCTCAGGTCTGGTTTACCATCCGGCCCAGCTCTCCCTGGGGTTCGGGCTGCCGGCTCCCCCGCTGACAGGGGCAGGGCTCAGGTTGCGAGCCCCAACTGCCCGGCCCCGCTTTCCCTGGGGCTTAGGCTTCCAGCCCTGCAGAGTGCTGGGGTTTGGGCTGCTGGCTCCCCTGCTGACAGCGACAGGGCTCAGGCTGCTAGCCCAAACTGTGCGGCCTCGCTCTCCCTTGGGCTCGGGCTGTCTGCCCTGCAGCCAGGTCCTGCCTGCTGCCTCCAACGCTGGAGGTCCTCTGGCTGTCATTAGTGAAATTTTTCTGGCGAACCCCCTGCAACATTCTGCGAACCCTCCAGGGGTTGCAAACCCCACTTTGGGAACCACTGATGTAGATGCACCCACTCCATTTCCCTTTGGAAATTTGGCCCCAAATGTCGAACTGTTGTAATTATATAGCAGTATTGAGATTTCCAAGTGGGCCGTTGGGGAAATTAACTTCTGTGCACACTCTCAGATTAAATTCTTTGATTCATAGAAAGCACTGCTATTAAGAAATAGTTTCTGGTGAGCATTTTAAATAAATGAACATTAGCAGTTCACAGCTGAGTCACTAGGTGGCATGTGAGTTATAAGGGAAGTTAAGATAGGGAGGCTCTGGTTAGAGTAAGTGGAGTCGGGAGGTCGCTAACAGGTGAAATGTGATAGGCAGGATAAGCTGCACTTTATGAGGACTGCACTCTCGACTGAGCTGAGCAAATAATTCACAATGAATAATTTATTCAACAAACTGCACTCTTCTCTATCTGCAAATTGTTCCTGAAAGTCTCAAATTTCTTCATACATTTCTTCAGCTGATGGTTCTTGGTTTGCGGATCATTTGCAAGCAGATAACTCGGTATATTCACAGCGTCAGTCTGTGCTGGGCTGGTAACGTTACTCATTATTGTTTCTGTTCCCTAACTGGATGGATGACTTGAGTAAGTGAAAAGAGACTGCTACGATTGGATACACAATTTGAAATGTGCACCATGTTTGTTATGTGGATTAGGTGCCTTGTTTTTATTCCCTGACCAGACAACCTGCGTAATGAACAAATGAATAGTTGTGGACCATTATTTGCTGTGCTGTGTGTCTGGGAATCCATGTTTACTGAGTTTCAATGACTGTAGATTAAATATATGGGAGTTTTGTTGTTTAACTACCAGCCCTACAGATTCAACATGGGCTCTGAGTGTCCAGCTTGGACTCTCTGGTAAATGCATGACTGCCAGTAATAAAGATTGTGCAGACTAACCTCTGCCAACTCTTTATGCCTGTGCAGTGCAACTGAGGATAAATTAATCCCTGGTGTAATTCCATTTACTTCAGTGGAGTTACACCCTGATTGTTTTCCCCATTGAATTAAAATGTTGACCTCAGTTACGCACACAGGCCAAATTTGGTCCTGCAGTTGGAACTTAGTTAACAATGTTGTTAACATGGGAGCCAGCATAGACTCAAAGTCTCTCTCCCATAGATGTGGTAGTGCTGCTGTGCTAAGAGGAGTAAAAAGGTAGCAAAAACGAACATTTGTTTTTTAAAATAAGAAATACAGTAGAACCTCAGGGTTATGAACACCAGAGTTATGAACTGGTCAGTTAACCACACACCTCATTTTGAACTGGATTTATGCAATCAGGCAGCAGAGGGAAAAAAAGAAAAGCACACACAGTAGTGCTGTGTTAAATGTAAACTAATAAAAAAAATAAAGGGAAAGTTTAAAAAAAAAAAAAAAGATTTGACAAGGTCAGAAAACTGTTCCTGTTCTTGTTTCTTTTAAATTAAGATGGTTAAAAGTAGCATTTTTCTTCTGCATAGTAAAGTTTTAAACCTGTATTAAGTCACTATTCAGTTGTACACTTTTGAAAGAATCACCCTAACATTTTGTTTAGAGTTACAAACAACCTCCATTCCCGAGGTGCTGCAATACAAAGCAATGCACACCAGTTTTTTTAGGAAAGGGGTCAGAGAGAATCCTCTTCAATTGAAATGAGAGGGGCAAATTTAGCGAGAATAGAATTACCCATGCTGGGATCTGGCCAGCACATGGAGGTTAGTGAGCCTACTCTTGTGAAAAGTCATGTGGAGAACTTGTAATGACACCGGGCAAATCCTCATTCCAGGAGATAGCCTGAGTAAACGGGAAAACTTCTTCCTCCCAGGCCACACTTTTGTGCTGCTGCATCGCAGGGTGATAGAACTCCCTGTGGCTCATGGCTTAATGTAGGGGTGGAACCACCAGCCTCCCCTGGCCTGTAGCCAATGTCTTCACCTCATGAGTAGATGCAAGAAGCTAGTGGAAAGCTATTCTATACAGTGTTCAGGAAGTGCACAAGTCCTTTGAGGTTCCTGCAATAATGTGTTTGTGCAGCAGAACTGCACTGGTCTTGCTACAACCAGGGCCCTCAATAATACTGGCATTACTTGCTACAAAGAGTGGTCAGTGTTTGTGTTTTGCTATGTATTGTTATAGAATCATAGAATATCAGGGTTGGAAGGGACCTCAGAAGGTCATCTAGTCCAACCCCCTGCTCAAAGCAGGACCAATTCCAAACTAAATCATCCCAGCCAGGGTTTTGTCTAGCCTGACCTTAAAAATCTCTAAGGAAGGGGATTCCACCACCTCCCT
>NC_133776.1:94744413-94770279 GCF_003597395.2 Chelonoidis abingdonii | reverse complement strand
CTCAGCCTCTCCTCATAAGTCATGTGCTCCAGCCCCCTAATCATTTTTGTTGCCCTCTGCTGGAATCTCTTCAATTTTTCCACATCCTTCTTGTAGTGTGGGGCCCAAAACTGGACACAGTACTCCAGATGAGGCCTCACCAATGTCTGGCCTCCGGTGTCTACAGAGACAAGCAGCCCTTTTATTTTTAGCTAAATGCATCCTGTTACAGAGGATATATACACAAGGTGCAGCCTCCTAGAGGCTTAATTTTTATTCTCACTTGTTTTGTGGTTTTCTTCATGTATTTAAAAATTGGGGGGGAAAAAAGGTTTCTTTCTGAATATGGAAAAGCAATCATCAGGGTTCTATACCTGGCATTGCCACTCTTGCAGTTTTATCACTAGTTTGACAGTAGTTGTTTTTCTTAAAACCCTAACTCCTGGAGTCACATTATTATGTGACTGTATCAGCTTTCCTTTAAAATAAAATGTAAGCTTCTAGGCCTTGTGGTTGTAGAAGAAAGTTTGAAAATGTAACCCTCTAAGAGCTTGAGAATGAAGACAGATAAAATCACAATGTATTTTTTTTAATAACTCATGACTTTATGCCAGCCTCATGATTGGGGGGTGGGGTGGGAAACAGCTGACAGGTGTGTAGTTTTTTTGGCTTTTGTTTGGAATCCTTGTGGCTGGAAATACTTCATTTCTTATAGATGGCGCCCTCTGTCCCTCTCTTAGCAAAGAGTCACCTACCCCTAAATGGGATCATTCATTCAGTAGTGACTCAAGGGAAAGAGTGCCTTCTACTACCAACACCACTCCCATGGGGAGCTCCCATCTGGATACCGACTGAATATTTCCGTGAAATGAAATGCTTAACATTCCAACTGTTGCTGGTCTATCAAAGGCTACTTTTTGCACCATCCCTTTCACATTCCAACCTATCCACTTCCCTTTATGATGAAAATATGATTTCATAAAGATTTTTCTGACCCTGGCAAAAATAGTATACGGCTTACGATTATTTTGGGAAATTTAGGTATTTTTAAAACTCTTATGAAATGTAAATAATGAAACATACTACAGCAAAAAATGTAATCCTGATGAATTCTGAAGAGAAAATTAATACTACAGATACAATTACAGAGAACTAACAATGATTAGATCCACAGTGCTGTTGGTGGTGAAATAAATGTTTAGTAAGATCTTTTCCTTAAATGAGTTTGTGAGAAGTTTTTAAAACCTTTTGGAATGGTGGAAAACCGCAATGTCAAGCCATTCTGAAGGCTAGAAATGGTTTTCACTGTACTTTTGTTGTACTTCTAGGTATTAAGAGTAGTATTTTAATGGCATGTGTTGTGGCATTGTTTTTTCAGTCCTAAAGATGCATGCCCTACTAAACTGACTAACCCTTCCTCCTGCCTTGTCTCTAACCCCTTTCCCACCCAAGGCTTAGGAAGGAGTCGGCACCAGCAATGGCGTTCACCTTCATCTTCGTAGGCCCAGTATTGCAGAATTAGGGGAATTGGAGGAGGAAGGAGTAGACCCAGGGTTTGCAGGAGGGGAGCAGAGCCGAGCAGCTGAGCTCCTTCTGTTTCCCTCCTGTGAAAATGGCATTGGCTATGGCTGCTTCTTTTCACTTCTCCTCCACTGCCCCCCAAACACCTCTGGTCTCTGTCCCCAATGGCAGGGAAGTGAGGGAAAGGCAGCCAATCAAAACTTCTTGCCAGGGTCACACATCGTTTGAAGGCTGGAGTTTCTCTCCTCATGGTGAGAGTGGCTCCAGCAGAGGTTTAAATAACATTACATCAGAGTTGGATACATTGCATGGAAGCCCTCTGAGATGTCATGTAACTGGACTCTCTGGCTACCCTGCAGAGTTTCCTCCCCCCTGGGGTAGAGCCTGCCTTTTCAGGGGATGCTGGGGTGTGTGTACCCAACATGGCTGGTGGGCGTGGCAATGGTTACTAGATTCATGAGCCCCATGGAGAGTTGCTCCCGTACTCCAAGGAGCAGAGGGGACTCAAGATCCACATTCACCCTGTGCTCCTTAGCTTTCCTGATTCATCTTTGTTCAGGGCCAGCCTTATGGTAAACCGGGCTCAAAACAAGAGCAGAGTCTGATGGCCTGGGGGTGGAATCAGCCTAGAGTTGCTGCCATTCCAACAGCCCTGCTGCCGAGGAGATGTGCTGTCAGCCGGTGAGTGCTTTCCTTTCTGCTTCTCTAGCCAGAGGGAGTGAGGGGACTGAGAAGGAAGTCTCAGAAGCTCCCAATGAGATGAGGCCCCAAGTTAGTTATAAAGCTAGACCTGAATTGGAGTAAATGCTCACACACTTGTGTTCGCACTTATTCCTGAGGTAAAACATTCTCAATTGATTCCTGAGGCAAATTACTTTATGCTGGAGTTGTTCGTCTTAGGTTACTGAGACGTATTTACAGCTTAACAGAACTTCAGGAGAAGAGTAAAAACTACTTCAAAATAAAAGTTGTAGGTTTTACTAGTTGGTAGCTAGAGCTGGCCAGAAAATATTTGTTTCTTTCCCCCTGCCTGCAGAAAATTTAGACAAAAATGGAACTAAAATTTATATGTATTGTTTTTTGCTAAAAAAAACAGCCCAAAACTTTTTGGGAAGAAACTTGTTGGTTTAAAACTGGAAATTTTGATTCGGAAATGTTGCTGCAGTGCCTCGTGCCTTCATTCTCCTCTGTGGGCTAGGCTCCCTAGTTGGCTTACATCTCCCATGCTGCCTCAGGGCTTGTCTACATTTCAAACACTACAGTGGCACAGTTGCTCTGCTGTACTACTTCAGTGTAGACCAGTGGTTCCCAACTTTAACAGCCTGTGAACCTCTTTCACTAAAATGTCAAGTCTCATGAACCCCCTCTTAAAGGAGAACATCCCTGGAAATATTCATTTTTATCTGAGTATCTGTTATAAAAGTTGTGATCTTGTAAATATAAAATTTGTTTTTTATGACGTGCTTATTACACACTATAATTAATTATTATTTATCATAATGGTATTTTTATTACATTATGAAAATGGCAACACTCTTCCAAGATCTCACTTTTGTAGCTTGTATCACTTTGAATAAGCCTATTATAAGACAAGGCTCCTATGTTTCATCAAGGAGTATCAGATGTGAAATAGCATGAAGGTATTCAAGAAGCCAACCCAAAGAGTTCCTCCTATGCAAGCATTCAGGTCTTGAGCAGTCCAGGCAAACAATGCACATTACAACAAAGCTTAAACTTGTTCTTCGTAATAATTTTAAAAACAATACTAGCTGCCTATTTAATTTTAAAAACAGTAAAAAAAAATCCACCTCCCTTTCCATTTCTTGTAAGGAGTCTTGAAGTTTAAATTGCCTCAGTGTGATAGATGTGCTTGCTTTGATCTGCTTAGCTCTTAGAAGTCCAGGTTTGGGAACCACTGGTGTAGACTCTACCTATGCTGATGGGAGGCATTCTCTCATCAGTGTAGATAACTTACCTCCCCGAGAAGTGGTAGGTAGCTAGACTGATGGAAGAATTCCTCCACTGACCCAGTGCTGTCTACCTGGTGACTTAGGTCAGCTTAACTATGCTGCTCAGGGGTGTGGGTTTCACTCCTGAGTGAGGTAGTTAAGCCAACTGAATTTTCTAGTGTAGACCAGGCCTTAATTTTCCCAGTTCCATGATGTGCCAGGGTTGCTTCGAAGTTTCTGGTTGTGGTGCATCATGGGAGATGTACTCTAGATAGGAATGTGGCTCATACAGGAGAACAGAGACATGAGCACCCAAGCTGCCGTTCCCTGAGGTGCTCCAGCAAGGTTTCAAAACAGATATTTTACTTTTTGGATGAAACTCAAAAACACTTCAGTTTTCAGGTGTTTCATTTTTTAATTTAGGTCAACATTTTCCTCCAAAAGCTGACACTTCTCAGGAAAAACTTTTTTTTAGTCCGAAGTCCAAGTTAACTGTCATGAAATGGTTTTGATGGTAAATTTCCGCACACCACTCTATTGGCCGTGATAGTTATAGTGAGGCTTTATTCTTTAGTGAGAGTTAAAACCCTCTGTTCACCCAGCTAAATATCCCATTTCAGCACCACCACTGCCAAATTTAATTCCATCACCCCATTTTAAATTCCCAAGGTCAGTCTGTTGTTTCAGTTTGAAATATTTAGATCCTTCATTCTTTACATTTGGCCTTGCTGGCCTCCCCGCCCCCACCAAAGAGCCCTGACAAAGGATACTTCTCAGTTCACTCAGGGAGGATCATAAGAATTACATGCCTGGCCTGCGAAAGGTATTTAACAATATACTTGTAGCAGGCTGGTCACCCCGCTCCGGCTGAGAAAGTGTTAAAAGCCAACCCTTGGGCTGCGGCCAAGAGCCAATGAGGAAGAGATGGGAGGTATCCAATCAGAGCTGGCCAAGCCAGTATAAAAGAGAGCAGACCAGAAGGGGTAGTCAGTCTCTCTCCAGTCTTGGAGGGAGAAGGACCTGGCTGCTTGAAAGAGAAAAGAGTACCTTGGACAGCGCAGTGCTGGGGAAGGACAGAAGGAGCTGGAGAAGCACCAGCCTGGCAATCCCCCCAGGCAGAGGCTTTGCTTTCAGGGCAGGAAGAGGTATTAGGGCTGTGGGGAGGCAGCCAGGGAAGGAAAATGCAGCAGGTCCAACCCCCTGGCTGATGATGGCCCCTTCAGACTGCAGTTTGTCCCTGAGGGAACGGGCTAGATGAAGACTGGCAGTGGGTCATTGAGGTGAGATGGGATTCCCTGGGGAGGGGAGGACCCTGAGTGTGGGGGCACTGTTGTGGGGCAGTACCCAGTAGGAGCGGTGCCAGGAATTTTGGCACCCTAGGCCCAGGGCTGGCTCTAGCCATTTCGCTGCCTGAAGCACGGCGGCGTGCCGCGGGGGGCGCTCTGCCGCTCGTCAGTCCTGGGGTTCCGGTGGACCTGCCGCAGGCTTCCCTGCGGAGGGTCTGCTGGTCCTGCGGCTCCGTTGGACCTGCTGCAGGCGTGCCTGCGTATGCTCCACCGGAGCCGCAGGACCAGCGGACCCTCCACAGGCATGCCTGCGTGAGGTCCACCAGAGCAGCCTGCCACCCTCCTGGCAAAATGCTGCCCCCCACAAATCCTGGTGCCTGAGGCGACCGCCTAGGTTGCCTAAATGGAAGCGCCGGCCCTGGTACCCAGGAGAAGGGGCACTGTGGGCTGATGAGGGACATGGGGCCTGAAGTACACTGGTGCAGATTGACCAGAGGGGCAGGTAATAGAGGGTGTTCCAGGGCTGAGAGAGCTAATTCCCGGACAACCAGCAGGAGGCACTGCAATGGTGAGTGTGACCACTGTGCCACAATACTTTATTTATAAAACAATGTTTCCCCTAATTTACCATATTTTTTTTCATTTATGGCAAGATAAGCCATAAGATATACTAGTAGCTGCCATGTGAGTCAATTCTGACACTGTGTCTCAAGCTCTGCTTCACCCATGATTACATATAGGGCCCTCATCATGCAGTATTTGAGCACCTCTCTCATTAATAGATACAGTCAAACCCCACCATAACGCGCCCCGCCATAGCGTGAAATCGGATATAACACGATCACAGGTTGGCTCCTCTTTAAGGTACAGTATAATACAGGTAGGTATTGTACCAATGGTCCCCAACACCATGACAGGGGAGAGAAGCTGCAGCCCCACACCTACTGGGGACAGAACTCCGGGGCTGTGGGCGCCAGTGCTCTCTGTCCCCTGCAGATGCGGGGACACGGCTTCTCTTCTGCTTCAAGAGGAGCCCCGGCCCCGTGCCTGCGGGGGACAGAGAGCGCTGGTGCCTGCAGCCCCAGAGTTCTCTGTCCCCGGCAGGTGGGGAGCCACAGCTCCTCTCCCCTGCTGGGCACTGGGCACCAGGGGCACTGGGCGGTGCACCTCAATGCACCACTTTGGGGGCCACTTGAAACCTGACTGGTCTGAAACCCCGCTATACCGCGACCCTGCATTTAGCGCGATGTAATCTTTTGGATCCCAAAGGTTGCGTTATAGCGGGGTTTCACTGTATTTATCTTCACACACCTGTCTGAGGTAAGGGGAAATCTTATCTCAATTTCTGGGCACAAGATAGAACAAGTGACTTGTCCAAGATCACAGAGGAAACTTTTGGCTAAGCTGGGAATTGAGCTGGGATCTTTTAAGTCCCAGGTTAAGTCACTACGCACTAGGCCAGTGGTTCTCAAACTAGGGCTGCCGCTTGTTCAGGGAAAGCCCCTGGTGGGCTGGGCCAGTTTGTTTACCTGCCATCTCCGCAGGTTCGGCCGATCATAGCTCCCACTGGCTGCAGTTCGCTGTTCCACGCCAGTGGGGGCTGTGGGAAGCGGCATGGGGCGAGGGATGTGCTGGCCGCCCTTCCTGCAGCCCCCATTGGCCTGGAGCAGTGAACCGCGGCCTGTGGGAGCCGTGATCAGCCAAACCTGCAGACATGGCAGGTAAACAAACTGGCCCTGCCCGCCAGGGGCTTTCCCTGAACAAGTGGTGGCCCTAGTTTGAGAACCACTGCACTAGACCATCCTTTCACACATCCTAGATTAGGAGTTCTCAAACTGGGGGTTAGGACCCCTCGGGGTGATGAGGTTATTACATGGGTGGGGGGCACGAGCTGTCAATCTCCACCCCAAGGCCCGCTTTGCCTCCAGCATTTATAATGGTGTTAAATATATATATAAAAAAAGTGTTTTTAATTTATAAGGGGATCACACTCAGAGCCTTGCTATGTGAAAGGGGTCACCAGTACAAAAGAAATTGACTATTACAGAGTTCCAAGTTGTATTAATGGCAACAGAAAATAGAAGGGAGAAGTGATTTAATGATACAAAGATAATTACATTAAAAACAACACATCTTAAATTGATTGCTGTGGTAGTTGCTGCACCGATAATATTAATCATCAGCAATAATAAATTTTGTCTGAATAAAAATAACTAATTCAGCTGGCACACAACTATGAATTTAGATTGGGACAGCATGTAGAAACAGCCATCTGCTTATGAAGGTGATGGAGGAATTATTGAGGTCTGTGTTATGCAGAAGGTCAGACTATGTGATCAGACCAGTCCATTGTGAGCTTAAAATCTATGAATATTCCTTTGAACTATCCTGTATGTGAGGTGGATACTTTCTGAACTGTAATAAGCAACAAAGAGTCCTGTGGCACCTTAAAGACTAACAGACATATTGGAGCATAAGCTTTCATGGGTGAATACCCGAATGCGTCTGACGAAGTGGGTATTCACCCACGGAAGCTTATGCTCCAATACATGTTAGTCTTTAAGGTGCCACAGGACTCTTTGTTGCTTTTTACAGATCCAGACTAACCCGGCTACCCCTCTGATATTTGGTTTCTGAACTGGTGGGTTTTGTGCTTACCTAAAAATAGAATTCAGAAGAGTTGCTTAAATTTATACTGTTATGTAAAGCCTCCGTTCAATCCAGTAGAATGCGACTGTAAGATTTTGTAACTTTTCAGTCATTGCTAGTATGATCGTTAAGTTCTGTAACCTTTTTGCAAACTTTGTAACTTTAGTTACTGTTAGCATAGCCCTTAAGTTTTGTAACTTTTTTGCAGGCTTTGTAAACTTTTCAGTTACCACTTGTATAAATCTCCAAGCTTTGCAATATTCCATCATGCAATCAGAGAGAGTGTGAACCAGGGAGTGTATGTGGGACTGGGTGGAGAGGAACTGCGAGGAGAAAAGAGCCTGAAGTCAGGTGTGTCTGATGTAATCTGCCCTAAGAAGGCAATCATGGGGTGCTGTAAAGAAAAGAACCTGGTATGCATGAAGGGAACGAGGCCTGGGAATGCTTCTCAGTGACAGACACAGAAAGGAAACTCAGCGTACGTGACAGGAGCTGCCCAGTTCCAATAAAAGGAAGAAGGCATGCGCACAAGCCAGCTGCTTCCTGACCTGTTCGCTGGCCCAGATCCGTGACCACAGATCTACTATGCTTCAACTTCTCGGCTTCCTCTGCTATCTTCAGTAACTCTCTGCCTGCGTGAGTATGTGGGTGCATGAGGGTATGAATGCATTGAGCGTGTGCACTCACGAATAAGCTTCATCCCTTTTCTGTTTGATCGGATAGCGGCATTTAATAAAACCAATATAAGTGTAACCCTGGGTTTGTTTCTAGGGAAACTGAGGTAACATGTACCATTCCAGGCTTTTTAGGGAGTAGTTCAGTTCCAGCTATCTAAGATTATGTCTACACTCCAAGCTCAAGGAGTGGTTCCCCTGCTCTTGTACATGTGCTTGTGCTAGTTCTCACTGAGCACTACAGTAATACAAATAATACATTTCTGTATTTGTTGTTCGTTTTTTTTTTCTCCTGGAAGCTAAAAATGTAACTTTTTCTCATCAAGCTGATTTCTGAGAGCGTGGGGAATAAATCCAGCTGTTAAACAAGTTTAGACCAAAAACGGACATCATCTTGTGCTCTACATCAGAGGTCGGCAACCTTTCAGAAATAGTGGGCCGAGTCTTCATTTATTCACTGTAATTTGAGGTTTCGCGTGCCAGTCATACATAACATTTTTAGAAGGGGTCTTTCCATAAGTCTATAATATATAACTATTGTTGTTTATAAAGTAAATAAGGTTTTTAAAATGCTTAAGAAGCTTCATTTAAAATTAAATTAAAATACGGAGTCCTCCGGACCGATGGCCAGGACCTGGGCAGTGTGAGTGCCACTGAAAATCAGCTCGCTTGCTGCCTTCGGCACACCTGCCATAGGTTGCCTACCCCGGTACTGTACAGTTGACGGAACACTCTCAGTAAATAGTCAACAAGGCGTACAATGTCTACAAAGCTGTAGGTGACCAAAGCTCGCTCTGAAAGCTCTCTGGTCATGTTATATACATGGTCAGTCAAACAATACGGTGGCTACACAATTACTCAGATCAGTAGCCTCATTGAATTCATTTGGGATTCAGGATTTAGCCCATAGACTCCTTGCAACTGGGTGACATACAGCATGCTGCTTGGGAACAGGGCTGCCCAGAAGATTCAAGGAGCCTGAGGTCTTTGGCGGTGGGAGCCCCTGCCGCCAAACTGCCAAGGAAGACCCAGAGTGGAAGAAGTTCTGAGGGCCCCAGAGCGAGTGAAGGACCCTGCTCCAGGGCCCCTGAAAAACAGTCATGGGGGGGGCCCCTGTGGGGCCTGGGGCAAATTGCCCTACTTGCCCCACCTCTGAGTGGCCCTGCTTGGGAAATACCTTTGGAAGAACTTCTGCAATACCTACAGACCTCAGTGGCAGTCACAGGTGTGCCTCTCAGGATCTGGTCTAGAGAATTAAAAATAATAAATAGCATGAAGTAAATATCCTAAGTTTGCTGTAAGATGGGTGTGAAGCTGACCTGAAGGAATAATTATCCCCTTCCAAGCACAGTTCTCCCCGCCTTTGTATTGAAAATGACTCATTCTCCCACAACTCATTCCTACCCCATTACTGTCTTGACTGGATTCTGCTAAGCTCTCTGTGATACTGACTGTCTCCTAATGATAAACATGGCCTATCACAAAGGAGCCAGAAGCCTGGATCCTGGTTCAGGCTCATGGATAGAGTGGGTTGGAAACAAAAAATGGTTATTTGCTGAAGCAAAATGTTTTTGCCACATCTGTTACAGAGTTGACGAAACTGGTTGAAACACCATGTCCAAGGGGCCACAGGTCTGCAGCATTGAGCCTGTGAGCCCAGGTTCTCAGGGCTGCTACGCCGGCTGCTTTGCTGCATTGATCGTGCCAGCCCCAGCGAAACCCGGGTGGAGTGTGGTCCCTCGGAGCGGCAAGGCACCTTACTCCAGGGAAGAGTCTAGGCCCCTGGGGAAGACAGAACGAACAACAGATTTAAATCCTTGGATTGTGCTCAGGCACCCTGGTGGTGAGTTTCATATAAGAACCTAGAGAGAAACAAAAAGTACATACTGTATCTCACTAAAAATGGAGGGTGAAATCCTGGCCTCGTTGAAGTAAATGGCAATACTCCCATTGACTTCAAGAGAGTCAAGGTTTCATCAAGAGTAGTGAAAGAGCCTCTTCTGGCCTTGTTTTCCCTGCTCTGCTCTACCATTCAGCCTCACTCCTGGGCTTTTCTTCAGTGAAGACTGGCACTGGTGCCGAACTGTGTGTGGATTTTGTGGGGACAAATATCTACAGCAGACTAGAATAAGAGGTGATGACTTAAATCCCCAGTGGGTCAAATGGAAAAAGAGTTAAACTTTGTTAACACAGCTGCAAGGATAATGCACCAACACTGCTTTAACACCCACATGGTCTTATTACACATTCCATCTTTTTATGTTCTGTAACACTGTCTTTCTCGCTTTCTTTTACTTAATACTCTTTTATTTAATGGACCATTAACAGATTCTTTCTATTTTATCTTCTTCTGAGCTGGCCACAGCTAATCTTTCCAAAACAATAAAACACCCCCTTCCCCTAGTCCTTCCCAAATCTTATTCATGGCACAGCTTCAGCTCTGATTTCAGTGATTTATTATAGCTGTGCTGCTCACACCACTGTAATCAAGGCTTGTCAGCATTTCCATTATAAACTTCTCTTCCCAGGAGTCTATTAACTAGTCTGTAAAACATTTGCCTGGGGTGAAAAACTGGGCTGTTATGAAGAACCTTTGTCATTTGTTGTAAGAGTGGAGCACAGTAAGAGGACTTAGTTTCTTGATGCTTATGAAGTATGCTCTTAAGGCCTGATCCAAAGCCCACTGAAATCAATGAAAAGGTTCTCATTGACTGCAATGGACTTTGAACCAGGCCTTCCTCTGTTTAGTTAGCATAAGATTTTGGGCTGCTATCCATCACTGCAGTATCACCATAGAAGATTGACAACAACAATCCAGTGGATTTTACGGAGACTCCAGCTCTTCTTTCTTTCAGAGTTGCAGGAAAAGCTGTGCTTGGAGTTGACCTTCTCTTTCCATATTTGGTATGAGGGACTGGAGGAATGGATGATAGTGAGAATGCTGCCTTTGTGCTAAAACGAATGTTTTATGTTCTGTGCCAAAATATCCCATGCATCTTCAGTTGAAAATGACAGCACAGAGTAAGTCAGAGGCACCTAAATAAGTAATTATGGGTAGAGATGAACCCAAACCTAGGCACTGAGCCTGAATACCCTTAACTTTGCTAGCTAACCTTAGATCTGGACTCAAATAACCCCTTCCTTTGGGTCTGCTGCTGCTAGGTGCTCAGTTCCCTCAGCGCTCACTGATTTGGAGCTGAGGGCGACAATCTTCTTATGGTAGGTGCACAGCACCTTCCAGGATTTGGCCTTTTATAACTGACCCAGCCAAAATCTCAGAATTAAGTGCTCCTGAACACTGGAGGGTTTGAAAAGTCTGGTGGGTATCCTAGGGTGTCCCTTTAAGCAATGCTTCTTGAATTGTGCACATATTTTTTTAAAAAGACATTCTCTTGTATTAGAGATAAGTTTTGGGTGCTGAGGAATACAGGATTGGGTCTGTGAGGTCAAGGGGAGCTAATGTCAATTGAGAGGATATCTGTGCACTTTTAATACTGAACTGACACTAAGGAGAGCTGGAGTTGCCTCTGGCTACAGACTTTTTGTGTGACCTGAGGCAAATCACTGAGGGACAGATTTTTAAGTCTTTTGATGCCTAATGCCCATTTAAATCAATTGAGTTAGGCATCTAAATACATCTAAAATTTTGACCCTTCATATCTCTGTGCCTCAGCTCCCCATCTGTAAAATGGGAGTAATAGTACTCTCTTTATCTGTCTTGTCTCTTAAATTTAAATTTTGTTTGGGCAGGAAGGATTCTCATTATATGTTGATGCTGCTTAGCATAATGGGGCCCTGATCTGGGTGGCACTTGGATCTGCAAGGAGGCTACGTCGGTTTTAGATTTGTCAAGATTTGCTGGGGTACTTAAGTGCTATTCTAATGCTAATATTAATACTTGTCAGTTTTCATTTTATAAGTGTCCTCTAATTTGTCTGGATGTGTTTAAAAAAAAAAAAAAAAAAAAAGCTTTGAATGCCTGTCTAAAATATCATGTCCTCAATGTCTGTCTGAAGCTTCGTGATCTCTTGTGAAGCTACTTAGATTAACTTTGCATTTGATGATGACAACCCTCAAATGTAGCATGAGTTAGGAATTAACTTTTTTTTTTCCTGTTAAAAAAGAACAGCCTCTTCAGAGCAGAAAGTAATGTGAGCATTAATCAAAGCTTACAAGTCAAACTGATGCCATCGGTTTCAATAAGAGGAAAGAAAAACCACAAAACATGAGAAGCCAGATCCTGCCCTGTGATGGGGTGTACCAGGTTCAGAGGCCCCCTGCTGGAAGCCTCAGGGTCCTACCACACCCTGTCCCAGAAAGGAGCAGTGAAGCGAAGTTCTCCGAGTGGCCTAGAGAGACTATTCAGGAGGCAGCCAATCAGGGAAAGGCTGCAGGGAGCAGCCAATCAGAAGATTGCAGACCATATAAAAATAGCTGCAGTGCCAGAGTCAGTCAGTTGCTGTCTGGAGCTGGAGGTGGATTGATGGTGTTCCTGGCTGGTTGGAGGACAGAGTTACAGAACTACAGACAGAGCAGTTACTGATAGGGCCAGGTAGAGCTCTTGGCTGGCTGCAGGGACTGAATACAAGACTTTAGTCCTTCGGTAAAGGTGAAGCATTTATGTAAGTACTGGGGCTGCAGAGAAATGGCCCAGGGAACTGTAACAGCATCAGGAAGAGCTAAAGGGAGTATAACAGTATGTGGGTGCTATTCATGGGGTCCCTGGGCTGGAGACCAAGTAGTGGATGGACCTGGGTCCCCCCCACCCACTAGTCACTGGGGAAGTGGCCTCATTATTGGACTTTGATACACCCCCGGAAGGGGAACTGAACAACTTAGTGGCCCATCTGAGGAGCTGGGGCCAGAAGGGCATAGTGATGGCAAAACCATTGCCTCTGGGGAGGAAGCCCTAGGGTATGGCTTGATACCAGGGATGGGACTCTTTAAAGACTGAAGACTGAGACTTTACTATTGAACTGTTTATCTTGGAAGGGGTTTTGTTTTGTTGAAAGTCCACAGACTGTGTTTGAGACTTGGCCAGAGAAACTAACGACGAGTCACCACACCTGGCCAGGGGATGCTCACAGGTGAGTGCCACCCATTATATGCCCACGTTAGAGTCAATTTAGTTAATCAATTCCATGGGAGCATGTGGGGACTGAGGCACGCAGAAACTAAGAGATTTACCTAAAGTCAGGTAGGGACTCAGTTGCAGAGCAAGCTGGGCTGCCTGGGGGGGCAAGTGGGACAATTTGCCCCAGGCCCTGGACCCCCACAGGGGCCCCGTGAGCCCTGGCCTGGTGGTGATCCAGGTCTTCAGCGGTGGAGAGGCCCTTCAGTGCTGCTGAAGACACAGAGCAACTGCAGGGACCCTCCACCGCTGAAATGCTGCTGAAGACCCGGATCACCGCTGGGTGAGTAAAAGTGCTACAGGTCCCCTGCTTTGCCCCAGGCCCCCTGAATCCTCTGGGTGGCCCTGAGAGCAAGGAACAGAGCCCAAGCCTCTCAAATCCCTGGCTAGCACCCTAACCATGGGACATTCCTCACAGGAACTGTACTATAGCTTTTCTCCTAATTTCATACCATTGCCAGTGATAGCAAGGGTAGGGCATTAGGGTAATCTGTCTGCAGGTGTTTTAGCTGCAATGTTCAGAGCAAATCTAAACAACATGCTGGAGGCTGCTAGTGGCTTCTCTGTGTGAACTCTCCCATCACTGCTACTATCAGTGAAGATGTACAAGTAGTAGCAAGAGTGGGACATTTCAGGGGAAAACTGTATCGCCATAGGCAAGGCCGGAGAGGTTAAGTGACAAGTGAAAGTTTCCCAGCTAGTGAGCGAATTTAGCTGGCTCCCAGTCCTGGACTCAGGACACTGGACCGTGCTACCTTTCTAAGCAGAGACACACCATGGTTTAAAAAGAAATGTTAGTGAAGTTGGCCAAGACCTCAAGGTGTAGATGTGGCTATTTACAGAAAAGGATGGGTGCTTAGTAAAAGTCCTATAGAGCATAACTGTAATGTTACACCTGAGCCCCCTTGAGATAAGAGATTTCAGTGAGAGTCATTAGGGAAACAGGAAGAAAAAGGAAATGACTCTGAGCTCTAGAACACACATTAGCATATCAATGGCTTTATAAGCACCTTCCACATGGTCTCTTGCCCATGCCAGAAAATTTGCTACAGCAGCAATCGGAGATTAGACGGGGGAATTGAAAAACCGAGGAAGAACAGTTGGAAAATAACAGCTGAAAATGTAGATCTCATTAACCCTTAGGAAGATGGCTTAGTCCCAGGTGGATGCTATCTGTGACTGGACTAATTTCCAAGAGATTAGGATAGCTCTTGGGGGGATGCTGTGCTACAAAGGAGAGAGCAGCTTGGCTGCTGGGAGATTCTGGACCTGATTGAGAGTGGTGTGAATCTCAAGTCAACCTGCTTCACACCTGCCAATGCCCCTTACTCATCCTCTCGCCAAGCTCTGTTACCACCAGATTCTGATGCCTCCCTCAGGCCAGGATCCACGAAGATCAGAGATGGGTCACATGAAGCGGCCAAGACAAATGGGGGAGGTGGAATCTCTTAAAGCCCACAATAGCTTCCTGTAGAGAAGTTTGGGTGCATGAAGCTATTGACCTACTGGAAGGTCCAAGGTGTTTGCCAGCATTTGGATGGCTCTTTAGAGGCAAGGAGTGGTCTCGTTTTGTTCAGGAAGGGAGACAAATGTGAGTAAAGAGATGGTGTCCCTAGCCTCTGTTTGCCAGAAGCTGGGATTGGGTGACAGGGCATGGATTGCTTGATGATAACCTGTCTGTTCATTCCCTTTGGGGCACCTGCCATTGGCCACTGTCAGAGGACAGGATACTGGGCTTGATGGACCTTTGATATGACCCAGTATGGCCGTTCTTATAAGTGTGAGAGGAGAGGCACTGACAATTAGTGTTATCTTAAATATAGTTAATGACTGCAGAACCCAGAGGAGAAATAAACTTGGCTGTCTTTAGTTAGAGAGTTCTATCACAACTGAGCCCCCACCTGCTAGGGTGAGTGAAATCCCCCATAAGTGACTCCTGACTTTATTCCCACATTTATCAGTTTGCTGCCTGGAATGTAGCCTTCAAGTGAGAAGACTAAAAACATCGTCAAGCGGTGGGTCCACTGTAAGGAATGGGCTGGATCCTGAACAATGGGACTCTTGTGACTTTGGCTGCTCTGTTACTGAGGTGAGTTTACAGTGTTGTTTTCCTTCAGATAGATGTTTTATGCTTTCATTCTATAAGAGCAGGGACAACTTTCTACTCGATGAGTGAAAATTACCAAATTTCCAGTGGTCTTGCTTTTCCGAGGTAGTAACAAAACATTGTTCAAAATTAGAGCCAGTACTTGAACCCATGTCTAGATTTAGAATGGGGCTTGGAGGGGCTGAAATTTCTCTCAAATCTTGCAAGATTGGGCGAGTCCATGAGATGATTTTTAATCTATTTTTGTAATGAGATTTTCATCATACCCAACATGGAAACAGAACATAAGCTCTTTTTAAATTGGCTCAATCCCAGAACCAAAATATGTTCATCTTGAAATTTTGAAGTGATTTTTATGAATTTTAGGTTTTCCTCTTCTCTGAAGATGTTATATCAAGACATTCCCAAGTCATTATTTTAAACTGAAAAACTCTTTTGCAATTATTTTTGGCTGCTACTGAAAACATTGGCAGTGTCTAGTACCATAACAGACCTTTTGCATGCAAAGCCAAGAAATAGAGTATTTTTCTATGAAAAGTTGAAGCTTTTTGACTTTTAAAAAAAAACTTTTTGTCAAAATTGCTGAATGTTTGCAATCAGTGTTACGTTATAAATATTTAATACATTCTCTTTTACAGTGTTTTTGTTTCAGTGGGAACTGAAATACTGTGTTCTCTTTCAGTTCCACCTTAAAACAGTCAGTCCGTGTACAAACTAACCTATACAGGGAAGTTCAAATGACACTGAAATACAGCAGTTATGTGATCATGCTTTTAGAGAGGTAAAGAGTAAGAGTAGCGATAGCAATGTTTCAGCTTGAAGGTGCCCTTTGAATACTTTAGCCAAGAATCTCATGGGAACACACACACTCTAATTAACTTAGCCGCAGAACACACCCATGAAATGTATATTGTAAGACTTATTATCCCTGTTTTATACCTGGGGCAATGGAAACTGTGAGTGGGAGACATGGAGGAGACAGGGGCTGGGATCCATGGGGAGAGGAGAGCCTGGAAGCTGGTAAAGAAAAGGGTGGGAGGGGACACTGAGATCAGAGGAGGAGCTTGTGGGAAGGGAGATGAGAAACCAGTGGAGCGTGGGGGGGGAGGGAACAGCTTATGTGACAAGGAGCGGGGAGGGGGGATTGGGGAGGGAGGGGGCGGGGATTCTGATTCTGATAGCAAGCTCAGAGAGTAATACTAGTCTGGGACTGAGGTGAGAAGCCTGGGGAGTGGATTGTGGGACTTGGGTAGGCAAGGAGAATGGGACTGGGAAAGGGAGAGGTTGGAAAGGGCAGTACAGAAGGGATACAGCTTAGGAATGGACTGTGCCCTCTCCGACACACTCTCCTCCAGAGCTGGGGATGGAAGCCAGGATTCCTGAGTCTCACCATCCCTCTGCTGTCAGCCATGTCTGTGAAACACACTCTAAGCAGTGATTTACATTGATGCCACTTACCCCAGTTTCAAGCAGGGCTGCACTGCACTGGTGCAGCTAGTGGTTTTGCCTGTCTGTACAAGGGGTTTGCACTGGGGCAGCTACCTCTGCGGTTGGTGGCCAATGTCTGTGACAAGGACAAATCCTCATATATATCCCTAGACCATGGTCTCTGGTAAGCACTGTAGGATTGTGGTGATAGTCTTGAGAGCTGGAATCACAATCCTACCTTCCTAAGAGATGTGGGCTTGACAGTGGTGATGGGACAAAGCATTTAGACAGAAGGACTAAAGAAAATTCTCCTTGTCTGGGATGTTGTTTTCTGAAATGTTGAGATGGTTTTGTTTTTTTGTTTTTTTAAATTTGATTCAGAGCCCTTTGTTCCCTAGAAACTGAATAACAGACGTGACTAAGCAAGAATGTCCCCTGGGCTGGTTAATGAGCATATCGGGGTCTTGTGTTTGCCATTGTTCAAAACTCTGGCCAAATGTTTTGACAAATTGGTTTTCTGCAGCTTCTCATCATGAGGGGCTGGATGCTCAGAGGGTATCTGAGTCCCACAGTCATCGCTTTACCAGTTAGTTACAAAATATAATCCAAGCGCTGACTGACTGTAAAAGTTGTCAGCCTTTGACTCTAAATGGGCTTTCCCAGGGCTCAGCAGAGGGAAGCATGGATGGAGTCGGAGATGATTTTTGTGTATATCATTGTAAGCTGGTGGCCCTGTACGCCTACAGTGAAGTCAAATGTATTGTCATTAATCTAGTTTGAAGTTTTCAGTTGTTCATATTGCAAGTGAGTTTTGTAGCCCCCCGTGGCAGGAGGTCTTGCAGCTAACACATCGGAGTGGGAGTCAGGAGATCTGGAGTTGATTCCCAGCTCTGCCTCAGACTGGATGTGTGAGCTAGAGCAAGCTCCTTAGAGCTATATTGTGTCTTTAAGTCTCAGCTGTTTGCACCAACCCTGTGGGAGCTCTGGAATGCATTGTGCTTTGAGCTGGGTGATGCTGACCTTAGTTTCAAGCAGGGGTATTGTACTCCAAGCACAAAGCATCCCAGAGCTCTGTGGGTATGCAGGGCGAGTGAGGCTGTTTGCCCCACCCTTGCCAAAGTTGCAGCATCCACTCTCTTCTCTGGAGTCTTGTCTGGAGGTGGGGGAGGGCAAACCACACTGACACTGGAGAGGCCAGTAGTCCTAGGAGCACACGAGGACCATGCTGTGTTCGGCTTCCATATATGGATACAAGAAAGAGCAGTTTCTTGTGCCCTCATCCCTGCTTTCCACAATCTTCTCCTTAATAGCTCTGTGCCACTGCAGATATTACTGTGCTCAAAGGGCTGTGGTGAAGCTTAATTCCTTAATGTTTGTCAAGATCCATGATGTGTTGAACCAGACGGGCAAAGCCTTTTTAATATTATTCATTCTTGCCTGTCTTTGTGTCTGAGATGTTCCTAAGTGAGATAACTGACTCTGTACTGCTATTAATTTGTATTACAGTAGTGCACAGAGGCCCTAAATCCAATCAGGGGCTGTATGAATGTTCCCCTTCTGTGTTTGCTCCTCTTGGATAGTTGCTGTTAACTCATGCAAGATAGTGAGTTACATACCCAAAGCAAACTGCAGAACTGATGCAATACAAACATAAAGCAAAGTGTCCACAAAATAACTAACTCACCAGTGAGGACTGGCTTGCTTATACATGCTGTGGTATGCTGCAGGCCGGTGCAAGGAGCATGCACACACACAGACACATGTTGCTTCCGCATGGGTAAGTGTTTTAGTAATGATAGCACAGAAATAGGGCTGACTGTCTTCTACGTATACTAAAGCTATCAACATGTAACCCTTTAAGGTCCTACTACTGCAGTATGCAGACTGCAGGATCGAGGAACCATGATCATAAGCAGTGTAAAATACCAATGTGGTTACACTAAGAAAAACTGTTTTGGAAACAGAGATGCACTGAACAAGCTGCCAGTACTGGAGAACTAGAATATATTATCCCACACGCTGTCACTATTTGTAGCTCTTTATGGAGGAGACACCTTTGGGAATAGAGCACATATGATTGCAGGAATTTTTTGTGCATTTTGTGCTGCTAGTTTTTGTGCATCAGTTTAAAGCAGGGGTCTCAAACACGTGGCCCACGGAGTTATTAGCTGCGGCCCGCCAAGCCCCCACCCCCGCCTCCCTGAGTTATTTCCTGCGGCTGCCACGCTCTCTTCCCCCCCAACACACTGCGTCCCTGCTCCTCCGCCTACCTCCAGGTGCTTTCTGCTACCAAACAACTGTTTGGCAGCGCTTAGCACTTTCGAGGAGGGAAGGGCAGGAGCGGGGAGACGGAGGCTCAGGGGAGGGGGCGAAGAAGAGGCGGGGCAGGGACAGGGATTTTGGGAAGTAGTTGAAATGGGGCAGGGCCTCATGGAAGGGATGGAGTGGGGGCAGGGCTAGGAGCAGCATGGGGATGTCAGTGATGAGGACTATTATGTTGGCCCAAGAGCCGCATGTGGCTCCCGTGGTCATTTCAGTTTCAGATCCCTGGTTTAAAGGTGCCTTTGACAATGCAATCATACATCTATTTAACCGATATTTAATTATTTATGCGTATTTGCTGACAAACCAACTGATAACGCTTCCACTGCTTTCTTCACTACTACAATCTGAAAATTATGCTGGTGCCCAATATTTAAATCCATCAAATGGAAAATATGAAAGATGAGGTAGGGGGGGATAATTTTTATTGGACCAACTTCTGTTGGTACCAGCTTTTGAGCTATACCCAGCTGCTGCTTAGGACTCCTGGGACCAACCTGACTACAACTACACTGCCAACAGCAAAGGAAAATGGGTAATTCTTGAAAGTTTAGCTGTTTGGCTTGCCCAGCATCTTGTGCCAGCACATCGAACTGGATATTATGCTGGTTTACTATTATGCTTTGCATCTGATTAATTTTAGTGCTCACAAAAGTGAAAGATTATCAGCCTTGAATAAAGCCAGGCATAATATAGAAAGATACTATGCATGTTTCTCTATGCTGCATCTCCGTTCTAACCTATCGCACTCCTATGTATTCCTGGATATTTCCCCCCTTAGCAAAACCAAATGAAAAGGGTAAATGCAAAACATAGGCACCACTCCTTAAAAAGAGAATGTTAATGAATTTTCAAAAAATGAGGCATCTGAGACTGAGCCTATGTTTTGGCCAACAGAACTTTCTTGTCAGCCCCCACTGAAGAGGCCAAATCTCTCCCCAAGGAGCTATCCAAGTTGGGGAAACCATTTACTGACTCTTGAGTGCCTGCAACCTGCATCAGAATTTAGCTCCAAGTCCTGCCAAGAACGATCGTCCTACTTTGCTCAAAAGATCAGTCTCTGCATGTCAGCTCTTGGATGCTGCTCAGAACAACCATGTGAACCGAAAGATTCTTCTTTTGAAGAAGATGCATTGTGGTCCTGGGCAGTTTAACTTGCATCTTTACTGTTTGGACTTCTTGAGCTTCCTGTCCTTCCTCGTTGGAGCTCAAGAACATGCAGTGAGCCATCTGCTCTTTGCCACCTTGATGGTAGGTGGATGTGCTTGAAGCTGCTGCTGTGATAGTGGCTACATCACTTACCGAACATCTAACTGAGAAATAGAAACTGACTTGCCTGAGGCTACACGGCAGGTCAATGGGAGAACAAGTATCCGAGGAACTTGTGGCACAGGGAAGGAAGCCACGTCTTCTAGACCTCACTGTAACAAATTAGCAACTCATTTTGCCTGGACACTTTTCCACACAGATGTGAGGAAACGGATGCTTTATTTTCAAATATTAGAATTCTGCTTGCTGAAGGACAGTGTAAGTCCAAGTTATATGAATAAATATATATATATGTATATAATATATATATGTACATCTATTGCACAGTAATTCTGTATTCTGATTCCTTTTTTTTTTTTTTTAAAAACCTTTCTAAAATGAAAGATATGGGTCTGAAAGCTCTGAGGTGGAAGTCTGCTGTTTATCTACATACAATGGCAATGCAAGCCATTCCTCAACCTGGTTCTGGAGGGACCTACTTCTCAAGGTGAGAGATTTTCAGTTTCCATGGCCTGCTGGGACTTTAAACTTTCAGCTGAGAATCCCAACCAGGGTTACGCTGTCCATTCTGATGGCAATTTTTAGCGATAAAAATACTTAGCATCAAATTTTGGCCCCATGCATGTGAATGAGAGTTTTCCCATTTACTTTAATGGGGACGAGATTTCATCCTGAGTCACTAGCTACTGGATTAAGAGCTACAGTTTGCTTCATTTACCATTGAACAGCTGTTGGATGATAACTTAACCCAGTGATCTGGTCATGAAGGCCCCACGTCCTATTACTTATCTTGTATTATGAATTTTACGGGTTAAAGGTGAGCACGCACTTTCAGATGTGCACTTTTCTCAGTCCCACCCTCAGTCAGAAGTAATCCGTGGCCACTTGGAAATGTCCTGGGGGTCACTATTCTGTGTAGTCCAGTTGGAACTCTATGGCAAGAGCTGGGATCAAACTCTATCTTCCTGCTCCAGAAGCACTGCCTCTTCTGACTTCTCTTAAAAGAGAAGCTGCTGAAACTCTAGTAGTATCCAGAACCTCTGAACTATAGTTAAATATACATACCAGCGAATAGGCTAATCACTTTACAGTATGCTGCACTATACTGTGAATATAACCATTTAATTAAGGTAGTGGTACTTTTAGACTTGCATTATTTTCCAGAGAATATACATCATTATATACATACTGCTCCTCTTAAAATGAAACTGTCCTCTCAACCATAGCGTTTATTAATTACCTTATAATGACTCTTCTCCAGACAGCATCTGATTACTTCTTACAACACACTCAGATTCATATCACTGGGAATAGATGTGTGTACAATGGATGAGTCCCATAATTAATTGCTTGGCACAGCTTAATACCATTTTTAGTAGGCAAAGTCAAATTTTTTTTTGCCAGTGAGTATGTCCATCAAAGAGATGAACAGTAGTTTAATTCACAGTATGGTAGCAATGAGGATAAAAAGGCACCCAGGACATGTATTAGGGAAACAGAGAAAGTTACTGGTGCCCCTCTTTTATGATTCTGTAAATGGCTAATACCAATGGCCTGTCCTTGGAATGGAGAACATGTAGAATGACTAAACCCTTTCCATTCTATAGTTAAAACTATGCTCACAACAAATCTGGTGACTATCATGTTAAACATAGTTGCTGCAGTCAGTGAGGACAGAGATCTTTTTCCCTTAAAAACCATGTTATTACCATAATATACAACTTGCTATAGGGTAATCCATAGCGCCATTTGGTGACCATGGTTTTCAGAGGTTTTCTGCCATCACACAAACAGGGCCTTACAAACGCTGTTTTCTGTATAGAGAACAATTATATATTTCTTCCTCTTTCTTTTAGTCTGAGCCCTGAGTACCATTCGGTTTCATAAGACATGAAAAGTGTTCACAGAAGAGTCCTTTTAATAAAATGAGTGAAATGTTATTACTCAAATACTTTTCCAAGGGAAGCGTCTCAGAATGCAGGTGAGACATGTTTTTCCAACTAGCTAGATTAGTCCAAAATCCTGTGAAATGAAAAAAAAGAAATTAATACAAATAGCTTGGATTTACAACCATCTGGGCTCAGATTTTTTTGCAAATTCCCTTTGTTCCTAATTTTTCTCCTCTTCAGGCACCTGTTTACTTTCTCGGTTGAGCAGAGGACACACTGCTCCTTCTTTTTAGACTGTGAAATTCCATTTCTGCTGCTTCCATGGCCTCTGCTGCGCCATCTGCACACAATGTGCTTCAAGGTCTCCTCATCTGCCTCTGCTTCCAGAGCAATCTGGCTAACTCTAGTAACAAAATAGCCACCCTTCCCTCAGGAAAGAGAGAGCAGGTTCCCTACAAAACTTAGCAGTGATAGACACCAGGCCTGTGCAAAGTCCATTGAATCCAATGGAATCTATCTCTAAGGTACTTTTATTCCATCTAAGGTACCACATAACCATGAGCACTTAACAATGTTTAATGTATTTATCCTCCCAATACCCCATGAAGTAGGTGAGTACTACAGTATTATCCTAAGGAACTGAGGCACAGAGACAAAATTACTTGCCCAAGGTCTCACACACAATCTGTGGCAGAGCAGGGAACTGACTCTGGCTAGCACCCTAACCAGTGGATCAGCCTTCCTTTTAGTCAAAAGATTCCCCTGGACTTCCATGGACTTTGGTTTGGGCTTATATTTTACAGTGAGGCATAGGTGGGTGTCAACTTCTATTGACTCCAGCGATGCAGAAGCCTAGATGAGTGAATGGGAGGGGAAGCACTGGAAACTTTAGTAACTGAAGGCCAATACCAGTTGTATGTGGGGGTAGCAAAGTCAGAGAGTCTGGCTGAGCATTTTGAACAGAGCTGTGTCCTGAGATTCTGTGCTCCACCTGCACCTCAGTTTGGAGTGTGCCGTATCTGTTCAGGAGTGCAGCGCCCAATGGGCTGCCTTCAGGTGTCTGGGCAATTTATTTCTCTCCCCCAAAAGAAAGTCTTCTCTGCAAGGGCTAGATTCCAATCTCAGCTATTTGAGCATAAATGCAGATCAAGCCCCTTGACTTCAATGGGACTGTTCACGTGAGTAAGGGCCATCCACAGTGTAAGAGTTGCTGAGTCTGTCTGCAATGAGCTGAAGCATTTCCCGAGACAATCCTCGGCTTTACCTTCAGTCATCGGAATCCACGTGTTAAGCCAAAGCAGAGAAGCTGTGTGAAAATGCTGCTTAGCTCTTCAGATCAACTGCAAGGGCAGCTTCAAAGCAGGGAGGAAGATTGTATCTCTGAGAGCTAGATTCTGATCTCAGCTGCAATGGTGTAAATGCAGCTTGCTTACAAAGTATTACTCAGTGTGAGTCAGGGCAGCAGGGTCAGGGGGCCAAATGCTGCAGTCCTCTTTCAGCCCCCTATCTTGCAAACATGCACTATTAATTTTGGTGTTTACAAGCTTGGGGCCTCCAAACCATGATTAACTTCCATGAGAGTTCTGATTGGGGGAGGGCTGTGAGATGTGACCCTGGGGCTGGCTATGGAGACCCAGAGAAGTTTTAGTGTGGCTAAATCACTTTGTGCGGTGAGCTAAGCAGCACAGTGGGTTAATATAACGGCCTTTATTCTCTGGATAGCTGTGTTCAAATACTGATGAGATCACAACTGAAAATGCATGTGCTAGTTCCTCTTACAGCAGCTCCTAGTGATTCACATCACAAAGCCATCCAGTAATTCAGCCAAATTGCCATCCTGTGCTCATAGACCCAGGACTTGAGTAGCCGGGAACATTTCAAGTCAGGCTTAAGTGCTAGGGGCGTGAGATATGTACAGTGCCTGACTGCCCTATGTCTGGCTTTCAGCCAATTTTATTAGTCTCTTAATCTCATGAGCAACCTGTTCACGCAGCGGCCGAAGAGTCCACACAAACTCAGTGTGAGGAAAAGGAAGAAAACAGAAGCATCTCCAGGGCTGATTAGTGAGAGCTTCCTAGCCTAGCAGACATGCAAAGAACAACTGCTCCCCTGGCTGTAGGGAGACTGCTGTATAGGGTGACCAGACATTCAGTTTTTAAGTGGTAAAACCATGGAATAATTTAACCTGAGCAGCTCTTAATGAGCATGCAAAACATGCCTAATTTACAGCGAGCTTTCTTTGGAGATATGGGGTACATCTACATTGCAACTGGAGGTGTAAATCCCCAGCTCAGGTAGATGCCCACTAGCTTTGATCAAGATAATGCACTAAAATTAGCAGTGTAGCCATGGTGGCATTGGCGAATTGTACGTGGGTGTCTAGCCAGTGCCGCCACCACACCGCTATCAAACAGATGGATCAAAGCTAGCGTGTGTGTCTGCCAATAGAGAGACACCTTTGGGGTGGAATCCCATTTGCCATTGACTTCAATGGAGCTAGGATTTCATCTTTGATACTATCCTCACCTCTGCCATAGATGTTCTCTGTGCCCTTGAGCAAACTGCTTAATGTCTCTGTCCATCAGCTTCAATGTTTAGCTACGAGGCTAAGTTTTTGTTAATGTTTGCAGAGCATGCCAAGATCCTTGGAAGCATAGGCACCAACTTTTGCTGGCACCGGTGGGTGCTGACCCCGCTCTGCCCTGGCCTCGCCCTGACTCCACCCCTGCTCTGCCTCTTTCTGCCCCGCCCCCCCCATTCCAACCCCTTCCCCAAAGTCCCTGCCCCTATTCCAAACCCTTCCCCAAATTCCTGGCCCTGCCTCTTCCTCACGTCCTCCCCTGAGCGCGCCGCGTTCCCACTCCTCCCCTGTCCCTCCCAGAGCTTGGTCTGCCGTGAAACAGCTGTTTTGTGGCAGCAAGCGCTGGGAGGGAGGGAGGAGTGGGACGTGGTGTGCTCAGGGGAGGAGGAGGCGGAGGTGAGGTGGGGTGGCGGTGGGGAGCTTGGCTGCCGGTGGGTGCAGAGCACCCATTAATTTTTCCCCGCGGGTGCTCCAGCCACGGAACACCCATGGAGTCGGCGCCTATGCTTGGAAGGAAGGTACCATATAAGTGCAAAGTAGTAGTATATGTCCATGCATTTTTATTTAGCGGGTAGAAACTAAAAACACAAGCTGTGATGGAACAAAAATAATCTAATGGGTGACAGATGTCATTAACGGTGTGTCCAGTACAGAACAAATGCAAATTTCAACCAAGATACTATAATAGCTACTTTAATATTTATATTTACCAAAAGTACATATGATTGTCTGTATCCAAATGTCTTTGCAAAAGGAACAAGGTTCAAGGAAGGGAATTCTGTTCAGATTGTGGTTTGTATTATAGTAGCACTTAGCAGATCCAGCTCAGATTGAGGCCCTGTTATGCTTGGCAATGCACAAATGCATAAAAAGTAACTGTCCCTGCCCCAAAGAACATACAATTGCAATAGCTGAGAGGTGGGAGGGGGAAACAGAGTTACAGCTGCGGGAAGAGACTAGCCCAAGCTCACGCAGTTGGTCAGTGACAGCACCAGGAACAGAACCGGTTTCTTAACTTCCACTCCATTGGACCACATTACTTCTTGTCTATCACTTTTCTACTTTTTTTTTTTTTTTTTTT
>NC_133776.1:94640255-94721753 GCF_003597395.2 Chelonoidis abingdonii | reverse complement strand
AGAGAAGGAACTGAGGGTGCCGGCCGCGCATGCTCTCTAGTAACACACTCAGAATGAGTGACAGGTTCTAAGCATGCGTGGCCGGTAGAAGTACTGCTGCAAAAAATCTCCGATCAAAGGCGTAGGGGCGCACCGACACCTAAAGTGGAGCACCCACAGGGACACTCATCTCGAAGAACATCAGTTACTGCACAAGGTGAGTAACCTCCTCTTGTTAAAGACTCTCTTTTTCTTTTTCTTTTTCTTTTTTTTTTTTTTTTTTTTTAAATGAAAGATCTGTCCTTTTGAGTTTTATGATTGATGCCAGGCAGACAGCAAAGTAGTATAAGGAAGATCTAGTGATAAGAACAAATGCAGGGCTGATCATGCAAAGTGCTTAACACCTACCAAATTCGAAGCCTTAATAACTAAAAGCTCTTGGCCCTCCACTTTCAAAGAATAGAAAACTGGTAAATTTCTAAGCTGTCGCCTCCAGAGTAACCAAAAGTTAGTGAGAGGAGGTGAAGGCAGAAAGGTGATGGGATGGGATTGTCCTGCAATTCTAATATATATTTATATACATATTTTAATAGTGTATTATGCAGAATATTTGTAGTAAAAATGTCTGGGGGCTGTTTTGTTACTGACGCACAACATCAGTTTTTTTAAGCATTCATCAAAGAGATTGCTCTTGAAATTTTTTTTTATGAGATACTGATTTAGAAGCATTAGATATTTTAAGTAACTTTTAGGGCTGAGGACTAGAATATCTGCACATCTATTCTGGATACTGATTTGAATCTTTAGTTTCTGGAGAGCATCTGCACTAATGCATCTAAAACATATGAATTAGCTCAAATTATTATGTGCATGGGATAAAAATTTTTATAACCCCATTATCATTATCTTCATAATTCTCCTCATCACCAAAGTGATGGATATAATTAGTATTGATTGTGCAGGAACAGAAACATAATGGAGGGAGTTTGATGATGCCTCTGTTATATTGAGGGACATCATATAAATATCTTATCTAGGATTCTTGCTATAGTGCTTCTGTGGTTAGGAATACCACCATTCAGGTTACCATATTACAGTGAGGCAATGCCAGAATTCATTTGCTCCCCTTGTGCTGATGGATATATATTATGATGCAGTCTTTAATTATATGATCACATACTACTTTTGGTCCACAGATCTCCTGCTTCATTCAATGAGTGAGTCGTTTTTCAATATTTCTCTATTATTCTCATTCAATGTATGATCCCAGGATTTATTCATTGCACGCCATCCAAGTCCAGCACAGAATGCAAAATTATTAATTTCCTCCTGGGGATTTCTATAGTGCACTCCCCCCCTCTGCTCCTATCGGACATTCCCCTCTACACTCTGAGTCTGAGTCCTGCTTCCCTCCCTCTCTGCATCTACAGACTTCCCCAGCCCCCTCCCACTCAGCTCCCTCCCACTGTCCAGCTTTTGCAGTCTCCTCCTCTCCTTCTGTCCTAATCTCCTCTATTTCTTACTCCTCTGCATTCAAGTCAGTTTGCTTCCTCCTTTCCTCCGTCCTGCCTGGGGGCAGTCATTGAAGAGAGAAGGTCTCCCTGCCCTCAGTTCCTGTGCCCAGCCCCAAGATGGAGCAAGCTTGGTTACTCTGTGGGGATGGCACGTGGGCAGTCCATTCGATATGTAGGAGCTGAGAGAGCTCAGAGCATGCCCCATGCAGACAGAATCTTTAGAGAATTTAGAGGCCCCAATCTAACATGTCTCTACTGAGCATGTGCAGGTTTTTCAGCATCTGTTAGCTTGGCCAAATTTGGTGACTTTCACAGGGAAAGCAAAAGGCACATTCCTGACACCAGGGCAACCCACCTGCCAAATTTCAAGTCTCTGCTCCAAAGCATAGGAGTACTAGAACTTCTTAACAAAATGCATGTAAGAATTGTTTTAACTTGGCAGAACAACTTCATTTCCCTTAATTTTCTTCTTCAGAACCACTTTAGTTGAAAGTTAAAAATCCAGCCTAAAGCAGACAACCAGCATGGAAAACTTCAGCCCAAATGGTTCATATTTGGAAAAGCTATAAGCAACTGGGCCTTATAATCAGAAGTGCCAGGCAACTTGAACTATAGGTGGCATTCCTAGCTCCACCTACAATGAAAATGCCCTGGAGGTGACATTTCAACAATAGGTTTATCACGTGTGATAACAATAACAATGCTTGAATAGCACCTTTCGTTCAGGGATGTCTAGCTCCAAACAGAGGTTTTGGTTGCACAAGTCATGCAGAATCAGGCGCCCAGTTATAAAGCAGCTTTGTACATGAACCAAGTAGTTTTGAATGTAGTTGACTCAGTGCCAGACTGTGACTCCTGCTGAGCACCTGCACAGGGGACTAAGGATAATGGGGCCTGTGGCTCCCTACTTATATTTCAGTGCAAGGGAGAGCAACTTTGATGGGGCAGAGTCTTGCCCTTCTGGGGAAATGAGTGTGCGGGGATTTGGAATTGGTGGAGCCTTAGTCCTGTCCACTCTTCTCCTTGATGTGCTGGCCAGCACAGCTGTACCAGTGTGGCAGGGGAAATTACTTGCCATTGGCATAAAGTTGAGACAGAATCCTACACTTCCCCTTCCTCTGCCAGTGGGAGCGGGAGAAATGGAATTAATCGCGACTAAGCCACAATCTGGCTCCAAGGCTACTCCACAGAGAATGAGTGTATAGTACAAACATGGACAGAGGCCAGAATTTTGTTTTGCCTTTATAACTAACAAAGCGGTTTTGCACTATCCCAGGCCAAAGCCGGCCAAACGTGTTTGTGCTCCTCTGCTTCACGCTAGTTTGCTGTGAAAGCCTGAAACTATTGACATTAACTGATAAACTGGAAAATGTTTTAGGCCCCAATTCTGCAAACACTTATGCACAGAACTTGACTCATGAGAGCAGTCACGTTTCATGCACCCGATTCTGCAACCCTTGCTCACACCGAGTCATTCTGACGTGAGTTCATTGGAACTGCTCGTATGTGTAAGAGCAGGATCATGGCCTTAGTGAAAATGTTTGCTGAGTTTTCTGAATGATTTGCTTGGAAATTGTAGCCTGTCCCGTCATTTTACTTTGGAAAAGATTTCTTACAGTTTTCTAAACTATTCTATTTTCTTTATAAATATCCTCTGAATGAGCTAATCATCCAACAGCCCCAATAATCTCTGGATTTTATGGGTAAGTGGACTCACCGCTTCTACCCGTGGGTTCAATAGTACATGCACAGTCAGATGAATCTATGAATAGCAGAAATAAAATTAATGATTTTATTGATGTATGATTAATACAGGTACATGTCTTCTCCTCATCCACAGATCTCTAAGACCTTAATTCAGCAAGATATGTAAGCAAGAGTGTAACTTTAAGCAAGTAAACATGCTTTTGTGAATCAGGGCCTGAATACTCTATCGATATTGGACCCGGTTCTGCAGCTCTTACTTGTACAAGAAGTCACACTGAAATCACTAGAACTACTCATTTAAGGCCTGAAGGGTCAGGAGCATTCATCTAGACTATGCTTATCAATGAGAGGAGTCTACTACAGACACCTGGGGCTCAGTTTTGTGAGGTACTGAGCGCACTTTGGGGTCACTGAGAGTTGAGTATGCCTGGTGTTGTCTGGCTTTGGAAGTATTATTTTAGCCTGATACAGAAATATGACCTGCTGGCTGCTTCCTCAGGAATATTTATTTAAAACCCAACCCAAAATTCCCATCAACTTCAGTGAGCATTGAAGTGGGCCTTTAATTATTATATTTTGGCAAATAGCAACAGATTCTGCTTCTGTTTGGGAGGACACCTGAGGCGTTTGGGGCGGTAACTACTGAATGTCTGTTCCACTATAAAAATATGGCTGTGAATCACTGGATGTAAGTGCAGGAGTTTTTTGCTGATGAAGGTGAGCTATGGTCCAATCTTGGTTCTTTTTGAGGTTTTGTTTAGTTTCCAGACTGGAATCTAACCTGAGTATCACTCCTCTTAATACCCAATTCTGTTTTCAAACCTGTAATACATTTTTACACCATTATTTTCCAAGTTTATTTGAGGCATCTTTTATTTATTTTGATCTTTTATGTACCAAGAACATCTATCTTGGGTGCTCAGTCTCTAAACAACTGCTGGAAGCACAATTAACCCCATAAATAGCAGATTCTGTTAAAAAAAGGACAGTCAACCCAAAAGGACCTTCCCAAAGATACTACCTTCCCCAAACATCTTGGCTCTCCCCAGGGCCAGAGTGAATAGATAGGGTAGCTTTGTAGCGTGCTCTGAAGATCAGCAAATTCAGACTGCTACTGACCAAGGTTAGCAGTGCATTCTAAAGATGAGGGCCACATAGACAAACACTGCATTCTCATGGAGAACAATTGTGTATTGTTATGGAGGTAGCTAAGCCTTCCTTATGAAAACTAGCACTCATGATGTTTCTTCCTGCAGTTTCTGTTTGCACCCATTCCTGAGATCAGATCCAAATCACAACCCCCCACTATGTTTTAAAAGTGTCTTTATTTCCCTTCATGGGAACAGGAGAATGACTGTTCAGACCCAAAGATAGTTTTGAAGGGTATTTATTATATTGTGCTACTTTATTCACTCAATAGCAGCACCTATCTGAGTTCTATCTGGTGCAATGTGTAGCCCATCCTCTCCTGTTAGCCTTTAACAAAAAGTCAGATTCCAGCGAGCTGGTGTCTACATGCCCCAGGAATGGGCAGATTAGGAACTGATTGATAGATAGGTTTCTCTTTGGGGCAAAATCAGGTACTGATTCCACCTGACCCAGGCATTTCCAGATGGAGATGGAGCTAAGAAAGTATGAACAAACTTTTGTGCCTACGTGATCAGCTTTGGCAACATTTTCAGGGATGTGATCCTGTGCTATTCCAGATAGACTTTCCATTCATGCCTTGAGAGCTTTTATATTGTGCATAATTTTACAGTAAGAGTAATAGCACCCTCAGGACTGAGCTCTTCTACTTAGTATGTTCCCAGCATTACTCTTCTTTTCTGCAGTTGTCACAACTAGACTGCAAAAATATTTTCTGTTCACACATGATCAAACCTGCTGTGAATTCTTGTTTGAGCGAGTAACCTCCTCTCTCATTACTGGAAAGTCCAAATAACATTTGACATTTGACCCAAGTAGTTCTGGTCAAGAATGTGAATAGCTGTTCAAAAGTCTTCTGATGGAACAGTTTTCCATCGGACAAAGCTGATTTGTTGGTGTAGGCTGTGTGGCCGTCCTTCCCTCTCAGTCTCTGAAGGAGGCCATGTCACCTCTCTGCCGAGTACCTCTAAAGGTGAGCTCAAAGGGGGGAATTAGCTTCACGTAGTGCTCCAGTCCTCTGGTCGGGCAGAACAGTATGGCAGTCTATGAGCTCCAGGCCCAGTCAGGGTGGGGCAGCAAAGCAATGGGTAGGCTCTGGCCTGCAATCAGAGCAGAGCAGCTAAGCAGTCTGTGAGCACCATAGAGTCTAGAGGCTCAGGTAAGGGTGAGCACCAAGAGAGTCTAGGGGCTCAGGCAGGGTTGAGCACCAATAACAATCTATGGGGCTCCAGTAGGGTTCCCTGAGGACCACAGGCCTCCTGGCCTAGGGAGGGGGAGGACTGCCATTCCAGGGGTGGAGTGGCATGGCAAGGGGAGCATGGGCCCACCCAACTCCACTGTGTCTCAGCCCAGATGGTTGCCTAGTTTCCCTGGGCAGCAGCTTATTCCCTCCCACCATCCCTTGGGTGTACCTGCGTCTGTCATCTTGGGGAGATCCAGCCAATCCTCAGGCAGCAGCGCCAGCAGCTTCTCTGCAGGATCCAGCAGCAGGAGGAATGCATCCATTAACTGTGATGGCTTCACCACAACTGACTGCAGGTTCCACCTTTTGTACTTTCCCTTCTGTCTCACCCTTCCACTTCCGGCGGGGCAGATGAGGCTCTCCTGGTTCGGCCCACCCAGGTCAGGGCGTGTTGTGGTTCCTCTCTGTCACTCTCTGAGGGAGGCCACGCCTCCACGCTATAGATGGAATCAAAATTCTCTGGGAATGTGTCAACACAGTCAAAACTTTCAGCGGAAACCAGGCAGACAGGCTTGGCGTCCTGGGATCCCTGTCAAGCCACCTGGTATGTGGGTGGACTACCCAGCTTGCAAGCCAGGCAGGCACCTAGGGCATGGCCAGCTGAGACATTTTCAAAAAATTCTATTTTGGATCTTCCAAAATGAAAGTTTTTGAAAATTCCCATCCTAAGGAGAAAATTTTCATTTCCAATTTGAATTGCAAAATTTTCCATGGGACAGACATTCTGTTCCCCATACAGCTCGACAGCTGTTTCTGTTGTGAGATAAGGTTTATCCAAAGAGGATTTTGTTTTTGTGATTTCATTTGCCAAAATCGACCCCTCACCATGTATCTTCATGAGCATTTCAGATATTTGAAATTTGTTCTGTACGGAGATGCTCAGTTTTCTCATTGTTTGAGTCTGAGAAGGAGGCAGTCAGCAATGAAAACACTCCGGCTGCTTGTATAATGAGAGCTAATGGCAATGGGAGTCTATTTTAATTGACTTCATTCAGCTTGGGACGGGGCTTTGAGTCTTGTGTGCTGCATTAAGTCAGTGTTGCAGTTCCACACCACGGGTATCAGCTGTTCACATTGTTTCTCTTTGTCCAAGTAATCTTAGATGCTCATCCCTGTGGTATATGAGGGCAAATTGTTTTGGAAATTTCCTTTGAAAGTTAAATCATACATAACAAAAGGGAATTTTTCCCCAGTATTTCAGCCCATCCCAACTGTGTAACCATCACCTGAATGGCAATTGATCAGCTAATTTTCATTTATCTGTTACATGATTTACAAGAGATTATTTATCTGCTGTTTTCTTATCTGTAAACAAAAAGGCTTTGCAATCAACAGGTATTGATTTTACAGGATCTGTTACACGTCTTAGAATGTGTTGCTGGCTGGTGTGTCTGGAGTAAGGGGTCCCAAGCATTTTTATGCTGTGGACAACATTTTAACAACGGAAAAAAAAAAAATCTTTAATGGCATCTTCTGTGCCATTTGCCATCAACTTGCTTGTGATTTCATGGATCACCTCCTCTCCCATTGTTAGTTGAATAAGATTTCGCTAAGTAAGATTAAGGAAATATTGAATGTATTTGTAATTTATTTTTTATTTTTATTTTTTTTAGTGCAATTCAAGAGCAGGACACAAGGGACCAGATCCTCAGGTGCAGTTCATCTGTGTAGTTTGATTAACATCAGGGATGAGTTGGATCTGTCCCAAGAAGTACACCAGCACCATTTGACCACCCAGTCCCCCTCTGACTACCAACAAGTGCTCTGCAGACCACCGGTAGCCCACACACTTTGGGAACCCGTGGTCTGGAACAACTAAATGTTTGCTCCTACCATGCTTAGGGTAGATCTACATAACAACTGTATGTCATGTTGACATCCCTCTAGCCCACACCCTGGCATCCTTGCTACTATGTGTAGTGAGCTAGCTGGAGGCATGTTTGTCTACACCAGCTGCCATTCACACCTCTGACTACAATGTAGGCATACCCTTAGAATGACTGTGTAGTCTTCCCTTCAGCTTCTCTATTATTTGCCTAATGGCTGGAGCCTGCAAACCTGTATTTACACAAGTATTCCTTACCTACATGATGCTGCAAATTCAGCACAAGATAATTAATTGTTTAGGGCAGGGATTAGATTTTTGTTAATGTGTGTACACCACCTAGCACTGTGGAACCCTGATTCCTGACTAAAGCCTCCAGGTGCTACTGAAGTGCAAATAATTGTGCTTTCAGTTAAAGGCTTCGGCAAAGGGAAGGATGAGCCGGGATGGTGCATTGATGGGGATTAATGGCAACTGTTCAGCTCAACAGAACAGCAGAGCAAGTGGGGATACCAGGCCAACTCTAGATTGCTGGGGCGTAAGGCATGGAAAGGTTGCAGCAGAGATAAAGGGAAACTTGGATATAGTCTCTTGCACTTGTCTAATACTGGAGTAAGTCTTAGTTTAACACTGATGTAAAACTTGAGCAAAATTTGGCCAGGTAACTCAGTAGCAGATCCTGAGCTGCAAAACAGCCCTGTTAAATGCACATTGGCTATGTCACATATTTACATAAGTATATCATTATTATTTATGAAAAAGTTACAGCCCCATCCAACTGCTTATAAATACTTGTTAATAAATTAATCTGTCCCTATGTGTTAGCACTTCATCTTGGAAACTGTACCTAAAAATAAAATTCACAAACTGTTCTGAATGTATTCGAGTGTCACTGTAGAACAATTACTTTAATGGAATCTTCCCAAAACTACAAGGCAATTTCTTTCCTGATAATTTTCTCTTCACTTTGTCATTATTACTGTGTTTGGATAAAGTCTCTGCTTCATAAGCAGTGAAGTCTCAGCCTTGGATTGCTGACATTGCTCTTTTCCTGGGGGGTGGCTCTAATGTCACAAATTATAACTGTTATTAATGCAGGATGAAGTTGATGGGGAACAAATGGGTTGTGAGTGAGCAAAACATTCCTCTAGGTCTCCAAAGACATTTGGAGTTTAAAGTGCCCAGGGCGATTAAATCCACTTTTTCAATATGGATTAACGTAGGTATACAGGGTCCAGTCTGGCTCTTGGAGACACAGACATGGTTCTATATGCCTGAGGGAAGAACCGGACCTGCAGCGTTTGAAATATACCTGAATTAAGGGCTGGATTTTTCAAAGCGCTAAGCTTGTGTAGCTTTCATTGATCAACAGTAAGGAGGACTATGGTGTAGGTTGGAGATACACAGCTTCCCCAGTTCTGCTAAAAGTTCTCCTTCCTTTCCCTGGCTTAGGTAAACATTGCTCCCCACCCACCTATCTATCTAGCTACCTACCTACCACAGAGTTTTGTACTGCTGCCCATCACCAGGATGCAGTGGGAGAGGAGAAGAGATAGGAGAGGGAACAGAAGAATGTGAACTCTGTGAGAAAGGGAAGGGAATACACTTTACTTTAGCTGTGATCAGGCTTCCAGAGTGTTCCTTAAAGGGATTCAGGTGCAAAACCCAAAATTTGTGAAGCTTTTGAGTGTAGGACTTCTTAGCAAAAGTTTAAATCACTATTGGGGAAAGCAAGCGCTGGCCTGGTCTGACCATGTCTGTCCTTGATCACAGAAGTAGGAGTTGTGAGTAGGATAATTTAATTGGATTTCCTCCTTGTTCCCCAAAATTCCTACTTTAATTTGTCCCATCAAAGTATTTGCAACAGAAATATTCAATGAAAGGGTGTTTCGTTGAATCCAACTCAGTCTAGTGACATTGAACAAGAATGTGTTGTGTTGTGCATTTCCTATCTAGCCCAATGCCAGTGAAATTCTAAGAGCAGACTAGCTGATTAAGTTTCTGTACAAGTGATATTGAAAAATGGTATCAGTAATACTTAACTCTTAAATAGTCTTTTCATCAGTAGATCTCAAAGTGCTTTACAGAAGTGAGCACATTAATATACATTTTCAACACATCACTGATTTGACGGTATTATCTACCATGGCTTTATCCTGGTGGGGATGGTGAGTTAAATCCAGTTAAAATTATGCTACTCACTGATTGCAGGCTAGGTTAAAAAGGGATATTAAAAGGATGCATAGAAATATCAGAACTTCATAACCAAATGATCATCTCCCTAACAATTTTTACAAGGAATAATCAATATCACTAGGTCTAACCTTTGCCTTTTTTGGATGAACGACATCAGGCCTGGACATTCACTGAGACAGATTTAAATAGTTTCTACAGCAGTAAATAGTTATTCATGACAAACCTGAGTTTCCACCCTGTCACCAATCAAATCTGTAAATTATAATAACTGTACAGCATCAGTTAGTAGTTTTCATGAATCTGTAATTATTTTATTCAAGATATTTTTTCCTCCAGAAATGTTGTTTCTCTTGCAGATCATTAAAAAACAATCAATCTAGTTTATGTAACATTGGTCACCAAATTTTACAGGTCTCAAAAAGTTTATAAAATCTTCTAGGTAACTGGATGTATCTACCCAATAATCAGCATCAGAATATTTTAAAATGTGTCCTTGATTTATAGCAATTGTATTTATCTTTGAGATAATGGGCCAAATTGAGCTCTGTAGGCTTACAGCAGATAAGGATATAGCTCTTTTAGGTAAAGGTAAAGCATATATGTAAGGGACCATGGGACTAGAACCAGGATCTCTAGGGCCTGGGTTAGTTGATGTCTCTCCATAGCCACTAGGAGGCTTTGTAGAGCTGTCTCCAAGGAGCACTGTGGAGATCAGGTGCCATAGGAAGTACCGCCCAAAGGGACTTGAGCAATGGCACCCTGTGGTATTCTGATTGGCCTGTGCTCACTATTTAAACCTGGAGAGTGGCCCACGAAGCTGTCTGGGCAACACATTTGGGGTGTTGGCTTGCTGTGACTGCAAACCTCCCCTCACTTCCTGATCGCCAGTCTCTGACTCTAGCCTGATTCTTGCCTCCTGATTCTAGCCTAGTAACTATCTCTGGTCTCTGACTCTTACCTGCTGATCCCAGCTCTGGTGATTACTCGGTACCCTGCTCACTGACTACTGCCTTGTGGCTGTCCTCGACTTGTGGACAACAGCCCAGCTGTGGCTTCTAGGCCATACTGCCTATACCTGACCCCTTACCAAAGCAAGCTGTCATGGTTATGGTGCTGCATACACCTGTCGTCTTTCTGGCCTCTCAAGATACTTCTACACTACCTGCTGGATCAGTGGGTAGCGATCGATCTATTAGGGATCAATGTATTGCATCTAGTGTATTCGCGATAAATCGATTCCCCGATCGCTCTCCTGTCAACTGCTGAACTCCAGCTCAGCGAGAGGCAGAAGCGGAGTCGACGGGGGAGCGGCGGCCGTCGATCCAGCACTGCGAGGATGCAAAGTAAGTGATTCTAAGTCAATCTAGATACATCGACTTCAGCTATGCTATTCTCATAGCTGAAGTTGCATATCATAGATCGTTTTCCACCCCCCCACACACCCTTCTGTAGATCAGGCCTGAGTGTGCACTGCCTCAGATGTTTAGCCTTGTGCCCTTATCTGTATGGGGGGAGTTTCCATTCTTAGGGTATGTCTACACTTGGAGGAGATATACTTGTGGTAGCTGAAAGAGGGCTAAAAATAGTAGTGTAGCTGTGGTAGCATGGGCAGTGGTGGGAGGGGCCACTCCCCGTACAAATCTGTCCAGACCTCTGAGTATGTACTTGGGCAGTTTGCCTGAGCTGTGACCTGTGTTACTGCAGCTACTCCGCTGTTTTTAGTGTGCTACACTCAATGAGAGCAAGCACAAGTACTTCTACACGAGCTGGGAATCACACCCCTAGCTCCAAGTATAGACTTACTCTGAGTGGGCTGTAGGTACAACACCCTGTCTGTTCCTTGTGATCCATGCTCTAGAAAGACCAACCGCTTTCAGAAAACAAATCGTTTATTAGAGAATGGAACAAAGCATCAGAGAAAATAATTTCAAAACAGCCACCATGTACAGTTAGTCTCCTCTAATCTTACACTTGACTCCAAGCTACGTTAGATTGGGCTGCCCTCTTGAGATACAGGAACAGGCAGACCTAACTTGCGTTCTTTATCCTACCCAGCAGCTCTGGGACCTCTCACTTTGCCTTCCAGAGAGTGTTCCCCAGTCTGTTTCCTCCCCTACCTTCTCAGGGAAACTCCCTCTTCCAAACCCCATTCTCTTTGTGTGGGCCTGAGTGCACTTACCACATTGCTTGATGCCACTTTGTTAGCAATGAAGTCTTCCTGTTGCCTAGCTTTTGACAGTCAACCTGCCAACTGGTCTGTCCCAGATAATGCTCTCATGATGGTTGCTGTATTCAGCCTTAATGACATGCGGCCCTGGGAGGTAATTGTCCCTCTCTGCTCTGCACTGATGAGGCCTTAGCTAGAGTATTGTGTCCAGTTCTGGAAGCCATATGCTAAGAAAGATATGGACAAATTAGAGAGTCCAGAAGAGACCAAGAAAAATGATAAAAGGTTTAGAAAGCCTGATCTAAGAGGAATGGCTTAAAAAAGGGTCATGTTTAGTCTTAGGACTGAGGGAGGAACCTGATAATCTTCAACTATATTAAAAGTTATTATAAAGAGGGTGGTGGTCAATTGTTCTCCATGCACACTGAAGGTAGGACAAGAAGTAATGGGCTTACTCTGCAGCGAAGGAGATTTAGGTTAAATATTAGGAAAAAGTTTCTAACTATAAGGATTGTTGAGCACTGGAATGGGTTTCCAGTGGAGGTTGTGGAATCCCCATCAATGAAGGTTTTAAAGAACAGATTAGACAAACACCTGTCAGGGATGGTCCTGCTTCAGTGTGGGGGGTTGGGGGAGGTGAATGGACCTCTCCAAGTCCCTTCCAGCCCTACATTTCTATAATTCTTTGGGCAGTAGTTTAGCTTGTCTTTATGGGACTTGAAAATGAACCATATTTGTTCTAAGCAGCTATCTGAATTGTCACAATCGTATGTTTCTCTTTTTTTTTTTTTTTTTTAAATTGATGAGACATTTTAGTGGGAAAATGTTTGTTTGAGACCTGTTCCCCCCCCAACAAGTGAAACTCCCAATGAGAAGTGGGTTTTGGATTCTCTAATCTGAATACTTTCCCTGATTCCTGTTCTGTCTTAACCACAAAAGTATTTTTTTCTCTGTACATACATAGTTATGTCTCTCCTTAGGGTGAAATTCACCGCTATGCAGAAAACCAGCCCAACTTCTACCTACCAGTTAAGTCCCAGTGTTTGTACCTTTCAGGCAATGTATGACAACTGAACTAATTGTGAAAAACGTTCCTGCTGATTCTTGTATAGTTCTGCTCTCTCATTTGCTTGCAGTGCTTTGAGATCTGAGGTTTTTAGGACTTGACCTAAAATGTCCCCTCTTACTTCAGTCTTGCTCCTGGTCTTTGAGATGGGGGGAATATGCAATTTTAGGTCTTGATCCTATAGCTGGATCAGATAGCACGGAGCCCTGTGCCCTGCATCAGTGCGGGGATTGATGTTAATGGGATGTTTACTTGCATACAATGTAGTGATGCTTCAGGCACTGTTGTTTGTTTTAATTGCCAGCAGGGATATATAAACAGCACAGACAAAATCAGCTTTGTTCTTTGGCTTTTTCTATGTTGTAGATTTTACCAGTGTGCTTGTTCCTCTTCAGCTGACAAGGACAGAGGTTTTCAAAAGTTTCTCGCCAAAACTGCCTAGGAGTGGGTATTTTGTACCACTGCACCAGCAGAATGAGGCTTGGGGCTTATCTGCTGCAAGTCCCGTGGACTTCACTAGGATCAGGACTGCAGTGCGGCCTTTGTCATCCAATTTACTGAGTCAAGTTCTGTCTTAATAGATTCTAGTTTCTGAGAAACCAATCTCACACTAGCAGGGAGCCCAGTCCTGCTCCCATATAAATCAAGGTGAGTTTTGCAGGGAGCAGGATCATGCCAGTAATTTTTTTTTTAATTCAGTGTCTTTTTCCAGCCTTTAAGAAGCCCCATCCTGCAACCCTTTGTAATCTCATTGGGTGCAATAGGACTTCTCATGTGTAAGGGTTTGCAGGGTTGGGCTTTTTGTGCATGGGATAGCCTGCAGATTATTACTGTTATTACAGAAGCATCTCTTACTTTATGTATGTGCTTCGCCAATTGAGCTAGATGCTGTATATGTTCATAGTAATAAACAGTGCCTGCCCTAAAGAGCTTACAGTCTAATGGATAAGCCAGAAGGGAAACCAAAGCACAGAGAAAGGAAGTCATGCAGCAGGTCAGAGGCAAAGCTGAGGATAGAACCCAGGTCTTTTAAGACCCAGGCCAGTGCCCTATACTCTCTCTTAATATATAGATACGTTCCAGAGTACCTAATGAACTCTGTATTTTAGAAGACGTTTAAGTCCTTATTTACTCAACAGATTGGAATAGCTCTAAAATTTAAATATGTATGTAAGCACATAATCAAATCACTTGCGTAATTTCATTGGAGTTGTTTACTGGTTAAACAGGGCAGCCGACTTTTAAATTGCAACAGCTCTGTTCCTTGTGTTCATTTTTTCCCCCCAAAAAGTAAAAATCATTCCAACATGAAATGGCTATTTGCTTGCAAACTGTCTTTCAAATGGGACACGTTTTGGAAGCTTATAATCAGAATCAGCCATCACAACCCAGCAAAATTTTTTTTACAGTCTTAATTTAAAAATAGACAAAGTGAAATAAAAAAAAAAGTGAATCTCAGTTGTGGCTTTTGTTTGTCCAAGTGAATATGTGAGAACGAGTCATCAAACCTGGAAAGTAAAGGTGTCTAATGGCATTATTCTGCAAACCTTAGGTAGATCACTGCAAAGAGATGCTACAAAAGCCTTAGGGCAAGTCCTTATTCCTTTAATATTGCCTCTTTCATGTGTGACTCTCATAATCAGATTTGCATGATCTGTTCAGGCTTATTTCTAAACATTCAAGTCATTAAATGTTGGCAATAGGTTGATATGCCGGCCGATATTGCATCAATATAAGCACGAATGCTGGTGCCCGTTAAAACCTTTCTCAGAGATGGTGTTGACAAGTCTCCTAACACACCCCTTGCTCCATTTCTATGTTTTTATAGAATTGTTAATTTTCCTATGGCTGATTGTCAGAAGTAATAATATAGATAAAATTGGGATGGCATTCCTGAAACATAGTATTGCATCAGCCCATGTGTAACCAACCACACTTAGATGTTGGGATACAGGATATTCAGATCACTCAGCTAGTAAATAAAACATAGTTTTAATTTCCTATCATAAAGACATAGGAAGTTGGAAGATGTTCATATGGGCTCTTTTTGGTTTTTTTTGTCATTGCAGTAAGATGAGGTCATCTGAACAAAAACCATAAGTGCAAAACAGAGAGGAGATAGATATGGATTAAAGAAAGAACAGGTTGCAACTGGCTAAGATAAGGCCAGATTAAGAAAAAAAGAGAGAGGAGATTTTTGTGCTTTCAGTATAGATTTGTTATACATCAGATATTGCCATGGAAAATCCTCCCTTTGCATTTATGTTAATGGCACACGCTCAGTAGAGCTCGGGGTCCAATGAGAATAGGAAAAGACCTGCATGTGACGCCTATGACCCATCTTGTATATAAGTGCATGGGTAACGTAGAATATTTACAGGTTCCAGATGACACCAGGACTGGGGAGAAGAAAGCAGCAGCTTGAAGCATGAGAAGTTTAAATACTAAGTAAAGATGACCCATGCAGCTAGAGATCAGCATACACGCTGATGGAAAACAGTTATACTGGGGTGTTAGATTCTGATCTCCGTGAGAACAATGTGAATGTGGAGCAATACCACTGAATCCATGGTGGTGTTCGGGTGGTTTTTCCCTCTCTTTTGGGAATGTCCAGCTCTCTCCACATGAAATGTGAGTCACCAGCAGGCATTCTGAGGAGAATTCTGCAGGGGCTGGAATGGATTAAACTCACCTTCTCAGCCCACAGATGCTGCAGTCGCTCTTCCAGTCTTTGTACAGAAATCATGGCCCCTGCTTCAGTGGGGTTTTCAGGCTGCTGAGTTCATGTAAATCCATTGTTGCCCCTCCACGTGCTCACCCCACAGACCTGATGTGGAGCACTCTGGGCTAGAGTGATCCCTCGCTATTAGGGCTGTTGATTAAACACAGTTAACTCACATGATTAACTCAAATTAATCATGGTTAAAAAATTAATTGCGATTAATCACACTGTTAAACAATAGAATACCAATTGAAATGTATTAAAAATGTGGATGTTTTTCTACATTTTCAAATATATTGATTTCTATTACAACACAGAATTCAAAGTGCACAGTGCTCACTTTATATTTTTTATTACAAATATTTGCACTGTAAAAATTACAAAAGAAATATTTTTCAATTCACTTCATATAAGTACTGTAGTGTAATCTCTTTATCGTGAAAGTGAAGAATGTAGATTTTTTTTGTTACCTAACTGCACTCAGAAACAAAACTATGTAAAACTTTAGAGCTTGCAAGTTCACTCAGTCCTACTTCTTGTTCAGCCAATTGCTAAGATGAACGTTTGTTTACATTTACAAGAGATAATGCTGCCTATTTCTTATTTACAATGTCACCTGAAAGTGAGAAGAAGGTGTTCACATGGCACTTTTGTAGCCAGCGTTGCAAGGTATTTATATGCCAGATATGCAAAACATTCATATACCCCTTCATGCTCCAGCCACCATTCCAGAGGACATGCTTCCATGCTGATGATGCTCATTAAAAAAATAATGTGTTAATTAAATTTGTGACTGAACTGCTTGGGGAAAAATTGTATGTCTCCTGTTCTGCTTTACCCACATTCTGCCATATATTTCATGTTATAGCAGGCTTGGATGATGACCCAGCACCTGTTTGTTTTAAGAACATTTTCACAGCAGATTTGACAAAACGCAAAGAAGGTACCAATGTGAGATTTCTAAAGGTAGCTACAGCACTCGACCCAAGGTTTAAGAATCTGAAGTGCCTTCCAAAATCTGAGAGGGCTGAGGTGTGGAGATGCTTTCAGAAGTCTTAAAAGAGCAACACTCAGATGCGGAAAGTACAGAACCTGAACCAACAAAAAAGATTCTCAACCTTCTACTGGTGGCATCTGACTCAGGTGATGAAAATGAACATTCGTTGATCTGCTCTGCTTTGGATTGTTATCGAGCAGAAGCCGTCATCAACATGGAGGGATGTCCTCTGGAATGGTGGTTGACACATGAAGGTACATACGAGTCTTTAGCTCATCTGGCATATAAATATCTTGCGGCGCCGGCTACAATAGTGTCATATGAATGCCTGTTCTCACTTTCAGGTGACATTGTAAACAAGCGTGCAGCATTATCTATTGCAAATTGTAATCAAACTTGTTTGTCTGAGCGATTGGCTGAAGAAGCAGTAGGACAGATTGGACTTGTAGGCGCTAAAGTTTTACCTTGTTTTATTTTTGAATGCAGTTATTTTTTTTGACATAATTATACATTTGTAAGTTGCGCTTTCATGACAGAGATTGCAATATAGTACTTGTATTAGGTGAATTGAAAAATACTATTTCCTTTTTTACAGTTCAAATATTTGTAATAAAAATAAATATAAAGTGAGCACTGTACACTTTGTATTCCGTGTTGTAATTGAAATCAAAATATTTGAAAATGTAGAAAAACATCCAAAAATATTTAAATAAATGGTATTCTATTATTGATTATCAGAGTGATTGATTAATTGTGATTAATCTTTTTAATTGCTTGACACCCCTACCCCCTATGCATGCCATCTGTGCCCCGGTGTCCTGTGCCTGCAGGATTAACATGGCACAGAATTCCTCATGCTGGCCAGCTGCAAATAACTGTGAGTGAATTTAGTGCTTGGAAGTGCTGGACCAGTAGCACTGGCTTGAGCTGTGCACTGTAGATCTGCCACACATTAGCTCATCCCTTTTTTTCTATTTTATTCCAGACATTAATCCCACCTGATGACTAATCTGGTGGGGGAGGATGAGAACATTATAAACGTACACCTTGCATTTCCGAGATGCTTTTTGCCTGGTAGCTGAACAAGGGATACTCTTTCTGTGACTGATATGCAGATTTAGCTCAGCTAATTGGCTTTCCCAGCTGTCTCCGAAGACCCAATGTATTATTTATAAAGCGCTGGATACTTCTGCACTGGGAACATTATAACTATAATAACTGAAACTCAATGCATTCTTATCTGCTACTAAGGAAGTGAGGCTCTGTGTAGCTCTGACACGTTGGAACAAGCCACCGCAATCTGTGCTTATTTGAACTGAAATGCTTTTACGGCCCTTTGGGTTGGTTCTCATTGGATCTGAAATGCTTTAAAGGCCTTTAGATCTGAACTTGAATGTGGCATGCTGTATGTGTGCACACATGCATATTAGGACTTCCCCCAAATATGTTTGAAGCAAAAATGTTCCATCCCTGGCATAAAATGTTTATTTTAATTTGCCAACAAAACTGGACACCTATTATTTATCTCCCCAATCAAGCTTGTAGTTTGGGTGATCTACATTCTTATGCCATATAGGAAAATAGTGATTGCTTGGGAAAATAATAAGAGAAGAGATTGAAATAGTCTTCATCCCCTGGATTGATGTTTATTTCAAGCCCTCACACTCAGAAGCTATAATTCTACGGAAGTTTCTTGGTCTAAAATTGTTAAAGAGAAAAACAAGTCTGTTCGTTAGAGATGGACTGAAGCTGCAGAATTGTGATCGGGATGCCAGTGTTTGTATCCAGGCTTTTGGTTAAAACTATTATAAAGATAGGGACCATTTGCCAAATTCAAATCCATGTCCAGGTTTTGATTCTTCACTCTACTTCTCTCCCTCCAAAGGTTGAGGATAGAGTCAAGTGGCCACAATGGGGTTACCTGGGTTACACCAGAGTATGAGAGGATGGAGCCATGCTTCATTCCTCCCTACTTCCTGTTTCTCAGTGGGAGTCCTCCCCCTGTCACTCTCTGCCCCACCCTGTACCTCCCAGAAGGCTATGTCTACACTACAAATGCTTCCGTGGCAGAGCTGTACCTATGCCACTGTAAGTGTAAACACCTGCTACAGCTATGGAACGGTTTGTCTGCTGTAGTAAATCTAGCCCTGCGAGAGGCAGTAGCTAAGTTGTTGGAAGAATTTTTTTGTTGAATTTTTCCCTAGCAGTGAAATTTTTTTCCTCTTGAATTCTTTCCTAGCAGGGTCTATACCACGGCTTAGGTCAGGCTAACTATGTTGCTGAGGGATATGAGGTTTTTCACACCTCTGAGCGATGTAGCTAGGTTGACCTAAGTTTTTGGTGTAGACCAGGCTTCAGTTTGTTGCAAGTGGATAAAGCAGCAACTTCCTCAGCTTGGAATCCTGTAAGTAGGAAGTTCTTTTTTTTTTCTGCACTTCACAAAAACTTTGGAGGTGGGGCTTTGATGTGGTTCCATCTTTAATTTAGCACGCAGAATGTGGTAACTCTAACAACCCTCTGATAGCACCCACAATTTCCACTGATTTCAGAGGGATTGGGCCTCTCAGAAACTTGAGGATTGAGGATCTAAGCAAACCAGGGCCTATTCCTGCTGCCACCGAAATCACGGGGAAAATCCTAGAGAATTCACTGGGGGCCAGATTGAGACCTGAGTGCTAGGGGAAGGAGGAGAGTATAGTTCTGAGCGTGCCATGGAGGATGCTATTTCCTGAGCATCAGAGGGATTTGATGCATAAGGGGTTGTTTTCAGATCACATAGATCAAATTAACAATGGAGGAGGAGGATCCTCTAAATCTTGTGCACCAATTCCTTATACCCTACTGCCTTCCTTAAAGACATTAAAGCCATCCTAGGATGGTGAGCTTGGCAATGTTTTTGCCTTGCCTGGGGGATGTGCACATTTGAAAAGCAGTATTTCGGCAAAACATACAAAGAGAGAAATCTTACTAGTCTTTCCCAGCTCTACTTCCATCTCCCCAGACTCTTATATTGACGCCCATTTAAGGTGGATTTGTACAACTCTCAACTTCTGACAAAGCTGCTGTGATAGCAGAGTCCCCACAGCCAGGACCTCTGTTGGTTGGGTCTCACCACGAGTTGTAATGCTCAAGCCCAGTGTTCCCACCTTGCTACAGCAATTTAAAGTATGATCACAATTTACCCAGACCCCCATCCAGGTTGTTTTAGCCTGGTGGTTATAATGGGTGGAAGGAACCAATAAAAAATTGAAGTTATGTGCTCTATATGTACAGCAACCAAGAGTTTAAGTTCATCTGATTTGATGAATCAGTGCAGTGAATTGCTTGATGAATCAATAAAGGAAGGTTAAAGCCTGTTCATTAATGAAAAATGTATTCAAGAGATTTAGAAGGTAGTAAAATGTATTGCACTGCTGAAAAGAAGGACATTTTCATTGTCTGCCTAGCATGGTGGAGTTCCCGGTTTGTGTGCCTACCCTAATGGGTGGTAAAAGGGTTAATGTGGGCCTGAGGCCAATTAACCCACTGTTTGCACTTGGAGAGTGGGCCAGGCCTAATTAATGATGAAGCCCAGCTAGGGCGGGACTGGGTGTGCAAGAAACAGGAAGTTTGGAACAGAAGGGGGCTGGTTTCTTGATAGTGAAAAAATTCAGATCAAAAGTGTGTTCCTAGGAGTAGCATTTGATAATCAATTAGCTTGAAAGGGTCACACAGGTAACATCATACAAAGGTGTAAAAGTAGGATTAACTTCTTGAGATGTGTAGCTGGAAACAAATGGAGTGCAGATAAGAAGGTGTTGAGGATGATGATGTATAGAGCATTGATAAGACCACATGCCAATCACAGAGCTTGGGCCTGGAGCATTTCCAAGTTTCTAAGAGTTGTTTTTGAGACTGACCTAAAAGGGTGGCATCCAAACTTGGAGCTGCTCCAGGCCCAAGCTCTGTGATTGTCATGTGGTGCAATGATAACCCCAATGTGTGTGCTGCAAATAGCCACTGGAGATCTAAGGATGCAACTATTTGATCTAACTTTTTGAGCAAAGGTAAAAGGGAATCATGAAAATAGAAATACACAACAGGTTTATGAGGATTGCTGGGAGCTTAGTAAATAAAACTATATGGATTGCCACAGACTTCATAATATCAGGGTCAGGAAATGGGTAAAGGAGATATGTAAAAAAGAAAAATTGAGAAAACTAAACATTTTTTTTTAGTTATGGGAAGTCAAATTATAGCTGGACATTTATTCTTCCATTTGTGGATTTGGAACTACATGAAGAACCTAAGGGAAGGAAAAAAGCCTACACATTATGACCAATGACATTTCTGAATTCATTTATGAAAAATAAGTCTACACAGATGGATCAAAAGATGACTGCATGGGTAAAGTGGGAACAGCTGTCTGTGTTTCTAGTCTTATAATCCAGAGATCTAAAAGGCTATCAAATTATGTGACCATTCTGATGGCTCTCCTAATGGAGATAATACTGTTACTAACATGGATTAGAGATGTTTGACTGGCTGCAGTTGTAATTTTATCTGATTTCTTGTCAGGCGTTAGGATGATCAGAACAGGGATTTTGGAAAACAGAAATGACATAATAAGTGAAATAGTGTTCCTAATGGTGGAAATAATGCAAGCAGATATGTGTAACAATAGCACTGATTCCAGCACATAGCAGAATACCTGGCAATGAAAAGACTGACAAAGCAGCAAGCAAGCTCTAAAAAATGAGGAGGTGGATATTAACATACCCGTATGTAGTCAAGAATTTAAAAGTGTGGTCCCGAAAGAGCTTGCGGAGAAATGGCAAGAACTATGGACCAAGGAAACAAAAGGATGAAGATTTTATGATTGTATGCTCAAATCAAAGCTAATGCTATACTCCATAGCACGATAGAAAAAGTAAAGTAGTCATTTTTAGAGCATTAACTGGTCATTGAGCCTTAAGTGATAAATTAAATTTATTAAAAATATATGCAAATAGGCTTTGTAAGGTGTGCAAAACCAAAGACACTGCTGATTGTGCTCTATGGCATTGTGGGTGTGATGTGGCGGCTGCCCCTCACTGGCAGTAAAAGGGCTAAAAGCAGCCCTAGGGAGGCTGCACTGGAGGCTGTTAATTAGAAAGGGGCTGAGAGCAGCAACCAATCATGGCCCAGCAGGCTCATATAAGAAGGGCTTCAGGGCAGAGGAGAGTTCAGTAGCTGACTGGAGCTCGAGGGGAGGAGACCAGGTTCCTAGCAGGCGGAAGGAGAGCTAGCCCTTGGGACAGAACACTGCTGCAAGCAAGGACTAGGGGAGCTAAATAGAGCTCCTGGGTGGCTTCTAGGGCCTGCAGGCTGCAGTCCTGAGATAGGGGCAGAAGAGGGTGCTGGAGCCACATAGGAAGTGGCCCTGGGACAATGGACTGCAGTTGCCACTGAGGGAGTGGCTGGATAGAGATTGCAGGCCCCCCAGAAGGGAGGAACACAGTATGGCACAGTCACAAGGCAGTGTTACTGGGAGTGGTGGGGTCCTGGAACAAAATTATGTGATGGGGCACCACCAGAGGAGGGCACTCTGGCAAGCAGAAGTAATTCCCATGACAACCAGCAGGAGGCGCCAGAATGGTGAGTGAAACCCATCACAGTGGGCACTATTGTGAGGAAAGAAAGTTCCTTCATGAAAAATTGAGTCTGCTTGGAATCCAAGATTTTTTTTCCCTAAAGGGACTTGTGAAAATGGATAGCAGGCTGACTGAAAGGAGGTATAACTCCCCCCCCCTCCAAAAAAACCAACAACTCCCCAGCACTGGATAAAAACAAATGAAGAAAATAGCGCTCATAGCATTTTGTGATGAGGCCACTGTGCCAAAAAACAAACAAAAAGGAGGAGGCTGCAGGGAGGAACCATAATCCCTCTCTGGATAGTAGGGAATGAAGAGACCTGTAAGGAACGGGAAGGCTCGTAAAGGGCGAGGAGAAAGCCAGAGAAATGCTGGCTTGGAAGATAGTCCCGGGAGACAGTGGCAAGGAGTCTGGCAGAATGAACCTTGACCACTTCTCCTAGGGTCCCTGGACTAGAACCCAGTGTAGAGGGCAGCTGTGGATTCCCCTATCAGCCACTGGTAAGGCTGCGTGAAGTCTCTGAGAAGAAGATATGGACTAATAAAGGCCTTAGGATGTAGGACTCACAGGGCCCAGAATTGAGGGTGGCAGGCCAGATGAAAGGATTTGACATTTGTTTTTGCTGGATTTTGTTGCCCCAGAAGGGATGGAACTAAACGTGACCTGGCAGAGGGCTGAGTCAGGAGAGAAGGCAGACCACCACGGGCCAGCACATAACTGTCAGTAGGGGTGCTGAGGAGGAGAGAACCTGCTACACCACACCAAGCCACAGCACTGAGTCTCTTCAAAAACATGTCCAATTGAAGAGGCTTGTGACAATTAAATGGTGACAGTGTAATTTATTTGGTAGTTCAGGGAATAATCCTTTAATCTAATGAGCAAAATGTGCCTCATAAGAAACTTTTAGGGTGAGATTTTAAATGCCTAGGGGATGTGGATGCGTTGTTCCCAATAATTTCAATGAGAATCGAGTGACCAAAACCCTTATCCAGCTTTGAAAATTTCAGCCTTAAACAGGAAATGGGCTGTTATTGAAGTAACCCTCCATCTCTCTTCTCCCTCAACAGTATCACAGAGGGTGAGTCCATGGCAGAGAGAACCTTACTACAAGATAAGGGTGTGGGGCCTGATCCAGCGCTCAGTGAAGTCCACAGGAAGGGTCCTGTTGACTTCAGAGGCAATTTATCGGGCACGTCGATAACAAAGGTACAACTTTAAAAAGCCCCTAAACCACTTAGCAAAAATAGCAATTGGACTCTAGCTCCTAATTCACTTAGGCACTTCTGAAAATGTTAGTGAAAACGTTAGCAAAAAATACCAGTATCAGGTTACCCTTCTTATGCATGAGTGCCATGCTGGTTTTCTGCCTCCATTTATTTTATTTGAGGACTGTGCAAAGTATAACACACAAATGTTCTCATATTTTAAAAAAATATTTTGTGGTCTAAGATTACACCAAATCTCAGCCTCTTAATGACTAACAGTCCAGAGTTGTGTGTTGCCTGATCAGCCTCAATTGTATTATACTTCATTATTATTTATTATTTACTAATTTTTTTTGTATTGTGGTAGCAATAAGATTCACCAGCCAGGGATCAGGATGCGGGGTGGGGTGGGTACGTGTGTGTGCATGGAGTGCCTAACACAACAAAGGGAATCCTTGCCCCAAGGATCTTGGTTTAAACACCCTGCAATGTGATTTAATCTCATAATGAAAGACGCACACATTGATGCAGTCGGAGCCTTGATATAAGTTTTCACTGATTTTTTTTTTTTTTTTTTTTTTTAATATTCAGCATGTGTGACATCAATACTTGATGGTAATAAAGAGAAAGAGAAAAGCAGGTTTGTGTGGACTTAAAGTGAGTATCATAGCTATCAGTAAAGTACGGCTGAGAGCTATGACTGAGAAAGTTTGCTTTTGGACGATACATGTAAAGTATCTAATGACTTACTGTGTGAGAAACTTTAGAATGCTGCTTTAGCCTAATTAAGGCTAACATCATTAACTAGTCTCCAGATTAATAGTGTTCTTATCCACTTTCCTTTTCCTCTTTACAGCAGCCAGCTAGAGTGGCATGGTTACAATGCAGAATGCTTTTCATTACTCATCATAATTTGTCCCTTCTCCCCACCTCCACACACGGCTCTCCTGATCAATTTGCATCGTCATGTTTTATCCTTGTACAATACAAACCCAGCTTGGTCTTCAGTTCTTTCTCCTGTCTTCTCTTAAGCATTGTCCGCACTACAACGTGCTCTTCTTAAAAGTTGGTTTACTGAAAATTGTTCATAATCACACTCCAGTATGAGACATACAATAAAATCCCCAAGGAAAATAAACTAGAAAACACAAAGAGATCAGTCCTTGTCAGCATACCAAGGAGAACAGGTGCGTTTTCTCTTATAGAGCTGACTACTACAGAATTAAATCAAAAGTTCAGGGTTAAGAACCCAGTGTTCTTAGTCTGGGGAACTGCTTTTCAGTCCACCCAGAAACATCAATGCTGTCTCTGAAAACAGCCTCATCTTGCCGTGCTGGGTCTCCAGCTTCACGCTAAAGAAGACCTTAGCAATCACTGAAATCACTGAGGATTTTTCTTTTTAAGAGTGAACGTTACATGTGTTATCCTGGAAACTGCATTTTTTTTTTTTGAAAGCAAATGTAATTGAGCCATCAAGGAGGAAAAACCAGACACTTTGCACTTCAGCCACTTCTCTCTGTGAATGGCCAGAGAACAAAAGAATCCATTGCTGTAGAGAATTGACTTTGGAATGAATGAAGAGAAAATGGCTATGATGCAGCCAGTGTCTGCCAGAATCAAGAGCAGGGATGGAAGCCACTCCAGGAGCAGATTCGCTCATTATGCTTTTGGCCACACAAGAGGATAAGGCCCCGTCTACACCTAATTTTGAGATCGGTCTTATGTGCACTGAGCCCCGAGTTCTGCTCCCACTAAAGCTAATGGAACCTCCTGCCTTTGCTTTCATTGGGAGCACTAACTGCTCCATTGTCAGCTGTGCTCAGTGACACCATGGGGACACTTTAAGAAAGGTACAGGAGGGACATGAAATCCCCGTGATTGTGCGTGAGTTTTAATGGATTGAGTGTGTGAGAGGAGCAGCAGACCTTCACTGGACACCATGACACCCTGAATATTGAAGGGCTTATGGTCATGCTATCATGTAAATACAGAAAAGGAGCGCTCGGGTTATTTGGTTTTTATGGAGCTGATCAAAGTACAGCTGTATATTCTAATTCTCCACAGCATGAGCTAAACGACAACTTTTAGCTTCTTTGGAGCTTTATTAACAGCTGCTTATGCATGTTAACATCTCCTCCTCCACCTAAAATATTGTCCTCTCAGAAGATAATGTGGTTAGATGTTTGGCTGAATTCAAATAAGATACAATTTTTAGCAGCAAGGGGAATTAAGAATTGGAACAGCTTACCAGGGGAGGAGTGGACTCACCATCACTTGGAGTCTTTAACATGAGACTAGATATTTTTCTGAAAAGATTCTTTAATCCATTTTGTGGGATAAATTCTTTGACCTGTGTGCATAGGTGGTCAGGCTGTATGGTTCTAGAGGTCCCTTGGTATCTATGAATCTATATATCCCCCTTCTCATCTTCTTCCTCCAGAAGCCATGGGGGGAAAAAGGATTGCCTACATTTTAGCATGTTCATAACGCTTAGAGTTCTGCATTAAGGCAATGACTATAAACAAATCTCATGTTCCAGGGCTTCAGCTGGTTGCCTGTAGGGGTCAGGCAGGAAATTTTACCCCCAATTCCAAATTGGCCAGATGTATTCTGGGTCTTTTCCTCTTCCTGTGAAGTAATCGGGGATTGGCCACAGCGGGAGATAGGATACTGGTGGACCAGTGCTCTGAGGTGGGACAGAAAATCCTCCTAGATGTTAGGCAGGTGCTCAGGGTCCAGTTTTGTGGTCTGAAAGGTATTTTTCCCCAGGTCAGATTGGCAGGGATCTTGGAATGTTTTGCTTTCCTGTGCAGCATGGGGCATGGATTTCTTGCCGGGATCATCTGGGTATCTCACCTAATCAATCCCCTGCCATTGCATGGGCCTCTGGCCCTGGTGCACCTCGGTCTCTTCTGTTCTCTGCCTGTGGCTCGCAATGGTTCCTTCTCTTGAGGAGTGATATTCTTTGGTCTAACTAAAGCCATTGGCGTGAACTGTAATGGCTGGTGGTATACAGGAGGTCAGGCAAAATGTTCCAATAGTCCCTTCTGGTCTTAAATTTTATGAAACATAAGCAACACCAAGTCTGGCATTGTTGCAGGGCTGCTTTTGGAATATGTTGAGTGTATGATTCTGTTTAACACCCAAGACTGTCTTGCATCATGCTTCCAAAGATATCCTTCTCTATGTAGTGTATTGCCTGCTGCAGCCCAGCCAAATGGCACACCACAGCTACATTAACTAGCTGTCCCAGTTACTGGTGTGTCTTGTCAGCTGCCAGTGTTCCCGTGAAGATTTCTGTACACCTCCCCTCTGGCAATGCACAGAAATACCTGTCTCATGCTCTGACAGTGAAATGTGAAAACATCATGTTGCATTTTGTGAGGCGCATTGAGTTATGTGACGTAATGTAACCCAACATGATTGGTGTTCTCTGACATGACAACTCAAATTAAAATGCAACGTCAGTTGGAAGTTTATAACAATTGCATTGGAAAGAGTACTTTGTCAGCATTTTAAAGTCTCCTGCCTGTGAAAGAATATCATTCTGAAATTTCCTTAACTAGTTATTTTAAGAAATTGACTAACCCCATAAAGGATGAGAATTTCTATATTATAGTGGCACTGTAGTGGTGCATACTTGAGATTTGCACTTAAAGCAGGGAATATGCTTCTCTGTTATGATGTGTCCTCCCTAAACTTATAGAATCATAGGTATGACCGGGGTCCGGGGGGAGCCAGCTGAGGTCACTCAATTAGGGTGAACTGCAAAGAATGGGGCAGACAATCCCCAGATCTGGTAGATATTCCAATACTTAGATTTACCAAGCCAGCGCTAAACAGCTTCTGTTATACCTTACTGGTTACTCAGAAGTCCAAAACGCAGTTCCCTTAAAGTAACCCAGCCTCAGGCCTCCACCTAGTTACCCAAGTCAGATATGATGAGGTTTAATTAAAATCTTATTTCATCATATAAAAAAGTTGTACCAATCCCAAAGGATTGGACACATTACCTCCCAGGTTAATGAATATTCCCGACCTTACCCAAATACACACTTACAGCCAGTTCTTATTAACTAAACTGAATTTTATTAAAAAAAAAAGAGAGAGAGAGAGAGTATGGTTAAAAGATCAATATACATATAGACATGAGTCCAATTCTTGAGGTTCAGATTCATAGCAGAGATGGTGAACTTTGTAGCTGCAAAGAGTTATCTTAGAATTTAGTCCATAGGTCATAGTCCAATATTATATTCAGGATGTACTAGCTTAACTGGAATCTCAATCTGGTGACTCAAACTTCCCCTGATAAAGCTTAAGCAGATCTGAGATAAAAAGGATTGGGACTCAAGGATCTTTTATACAATTTCAGACCTTCTTTGACAGGTCGAAGTCTCTTGTCTTACAATAGATAATCAGGGTGACTTTGAAGTAGGCACCTCACCAGTACTTAGCTACACGAATTAACATAAGGCAATTGCCTGTTTTTGCACCATTCACAGCTGATTGGCTATACATTTCAAAGAGAGATGAATACAGCCACATCTTATTTTTACAGTTCATTTGAATGCTAAGATGTTCTTTTGATCTCTGAATTAACAGAATACAGCAGTTACAGACTGTTGATTACATTGTTGACTACTACCAATGTATATGCAAAAACACAAACGTTATCTACCCACATGTTTTTAGGGGTTGAATTTGAGTCATTTGTCCTGTGGGATGCTTAACCCTTTCTGGTCATGCATCACAATAGGAATTGGAAGGGACTGCAAGAGGTCTTCTAGTCCAGTCCCCTGCACTCATGGAAGGGCTAAGTATTATCTGGACCATCCCTGACAGCTGTTTTGTCTAATCTGCTCTTAAAAATCTCCAATGACAAAGATTCCACAACTTCCTAGGCAATATATTCCAAGTGCTTAACCATTCTGACAGTTAAGATTTTTTTCCTAAAGTCCAACCTAAACTGCCCTTGCTGCAGTTTAATCCCTTGCTTCTTGACCTACCCAAGCACTTGCAGCACGTTCATGATTTAAAAACAGAATGATTTTTATTTTTAGACTGTTCTGGTAAATCTGTTGTAAGCATTTTGAAATAACATTGTGACGGGTTCTATCCAGGGTGCCACCTGGAACTGCGGTACCACTGAGCCTCCCTCACCCACCAACCTGGGCTCCCTTTACACTGTACTGCTGTGACCAGCCTGCCAAGCCCTCTCCCAGACTCCAGCCTGCACTTTACCAGTACACATACAGGTGGGGACACACCCAGCTGCAGTTACATACTGTGCTGTGATCAGCTCCCAGTTCCTAAGGCACACACCTCCTCTCTGGAGTGTAAACCCAAACTTATACCATTTTGCGCTGCACAGAGAACTATATAGCATAACCTCATGAAATTCACCCTCTCTCTCAAATCCAGAGAGGAAATATACAACAGCTTTCTGTCCCGAGTTATGACTTCCACACATACTGATTTTAGACAAAGCAAGAACACATTTATTAACTACAAAAGATAGATCTTAAGTGATTATAAGAGATAGCAAACAGATCAAAGCAGATTACCGCGCAAATAAACAAAACATGCAAACTAAGCTTAATATACAAGATAGGTAGGATATGAATTAGCAGATTCTCACCTTGAGTGATAAACAGGCTGCCAGATTCTTAAGGCACAAACTGCCTTGGCTTTGCAGCTTGGGTTTCCCAGGTTTTCATACAGAGGCTGGAAATCCCTTTAGCCTGGGGCCATCACTTCCCCCCTGTTCAGTCTTTATTCCTCAGGTGTTTCCAGGTGTGGGGTTGTAGGGAGAGTGAGGTCCTATCATGATGTCTCTCCCGCCGTCCCTTTATATCTTCTTCCCACTTGCTAGAAAGGTCTTTTGCTGTGACCTGGGTCAAACAGTTCCCATTGTGTACTGCTATCTCTGAGAGGTTTCTGTTGTACACAGTTCCTGGGCTTGTGTGCATTTCCTCAATAAGCCATTAACATTGTTTGGCCTTTTTATTGTTGTACCTAAAAGGCTGCTTGTGGGTGTTTTCAACCTCACAACATGTTTCAGTAACACATACATAGCCAAACTTCATAACTTCACATACAACAATAGCACACACAATCCAACGAGATATTAATGTCTAGCAGATCAAGACTTTTAAAATGAAGCCTCACAAGACATACTTCGTAGTAAATGTATCCGAATTACATGACAGTGGTGAATATTGGGGTCCCAGGGTTTGTCAGACATATTTTTGGTGAGTCAAACCTTGATTTCAATGGCAGCTAGGTGCCTAAATGACTTTGAGGATCTAAGTGTCAGTCACCATGGCTGCAAGAAAAGCCCATTTAAAAGGCCTTTGAAAAATTTTACCAAAGTACTTCACATATGCACTTCCCAGGGGTAGGTGAACAGAACATGTGGTTGTCAGAAATGAGAAGTCAGTTCTGTGTCCATAATGCATTCATGCCATAGTGGATTTGTGTGTCTGTTATACATTTAAGTAGTAGCTTTTGAATGAGAGCTGTTTAAAGGTTTCAAGTGTCTATGCAACAAATGGCCCCATTTATTTCTACTGGAGATAGTCGGTACAAATTTCCTGACCTGATCCTGGAATGAAAGACTGTGTCATGTGCACGTAAACTAAGATGACCCAAATCATTTCTTTATGAGAGAGATGAACCTCTTGTGCTGTGTGGTTTGCCGGCTCTCTCATGTTATTTTGGCACTTTTCAAGCCTAGTCTGAGTTCCTGAACCCTTTTCTTTGCTATCTCAGACCCATGTTTTATTAAAAAGGGATTCTATTTTTAATCGTGCTTTTTTAAATGAAAGGCTGGCTGGGTGCTAGGGATAGCAAATCCTTTGAAAATTTAGCCTGATACAGATGAGTGCCCTACAAAAAGGCCACACTGCAGCTATATTTCCAGAAGAACTTTCCTGCCTCCCCAGCTCCTCTGCCATTTTTTCTTGGTCTTTCTCTATTTGTTTTTCACTCTGAAGCTTTTGGCTTCACCATGTTTTTTCCCCAATGGAATTTTTCGCTCTGCTTCTTTAGCATCAGATCCACTGACCACTGAAGTCAGTGGGAATCTTTTCATTGACTTTTTAGCAGGTATTGGTCCAGCCCTAAGGAGAACATACGCCCAGTAATGTGTGACATCAAAGTCTAGCTTTTGGGTGTCCAAGTGTGTTCAGAATTAGGCAAAAGATATTTGCTCATCCCTAGTTACTGCGTAACTTATTGCAACCGGATATTTCAAACATATCTCCCCTATTATCACTCTGAAAATGCTACCATATTCTACAGTAATGGTCCAGAGCACTACCGCTGACAATAAATATCCTGCAGATTTTATGTGAAATCCCCCCCCCCCAAATCTACTAGAGCTGAGATGGTGTAATTATAAAAGCCCATGCAATGATCTAGAAGCTCCCATTATTAAACTTCCCCTCGTCCTCACTAACACCATAAGAGTTTACCTTCTTACACAGGGCCTGATTCGGTAACCCTCATGCATATGGATTAGCATTTAACTCACAAATAGTCCCATTGAATCAATTTTTGTATTCAGTTACAGTAGGATAGATCCAGAGCAGTTCCTCTGCCCTCTTAGAATATGGGGTTCAAGATTCAGATTCAGCAAAGCACTTAAGAACATGCTTAATTTTAAGCATGTAAGTGATCTCATCCCTACTCAGCAAAGCATTGAAGCAAGTGCTTTAAGTCTCCTTTAGTTCAGTAAACCCTCATTTAACTCATTGGGACTATTTGTGTGTGTAAAATGTAAACCTGTACATAGGTGCTTGCAGGATCGGGGCCTATTTATAACGAGTTGTGTTTTAGTTATGAGTTTGTTTTGTGGGTATCTCATGGATAAAAGTACAGTCTGGCTTTTTCCTTATAGTTTAATTTCCAGTGTTTCTTACAGACTTTGGGATTTCTGTGGCTTTCAGAATTGCAAGTAGCTTCCCTATGTCAGTTAGATGCTCTCAGATATATGACTTTATGTGAGGATTTCTTTTTCTGGCTTCTCTCTAAACTATGGGCAGCAGCATCTGAAGGATTACTATGAGCGCCTTTTGGAACGAATAAGAAAACTGTCCTTTATTACTTAGGGGAAAGCTCTTTTATCTTGATTATTTCAATGACTTCTGCCTCCATTGAGGCTAAAGAAAAACAAATAAATAAAAATTATCCCCTGACTTTGTGAACCAGGAATTAATAGTTAGAAATGCTAAAACAACACAGGGTCTGGGAGTATTGCCTGAAAAAATACAGAATGATTAAATATTTACTTAAGGTTTTGTTGCTGTAATTATTTGACCCACCCTTTACATTTAAATAAACTTGACGGAAGCCAGGAAATTCGACATTGTGGAATGTTTGCTTTCCTTATGCTATGTGAAATATAGACCATTTTTAATCTGAAGTTTAAATTTTGTTTTTTCCCCTCCCGTTGTTGCATTCGTATCTAAAAGACATTTCTGTATAATCACATGGAGCAGGAGTGTCAACCCAGGGAAAGGAGCATCCATGGGGGATTCCTGTGCCCTGGTGATCTCTGGTGGAGCCATTGTCTCTGGTGTGTAATAGAGCACCTCTAAAAGCTGCTCTGTGTTGGGGAGTGGATTAGTTGTCAGATGGCCCCATAGCTGGGAAGTGGGACATATGTTTGGCCTTAAGCCGTGGGATGTGTTAAGCATAGCTCAGAGGAATCCCTGGATATGGCCCATGGTACAGATCTAATAAGGATGTGTTTTTTTTTGGTCAGAAAATGTTCATTTGTTGAAACTGAAAGTGTTCACAGGAAACGGTCGGTTTCAATAAATTTCCTCCTCCTTTTTATTTTTATTTTTGAAAAACAAAACCAAACCCTTGAAATGGTCAAAATGGGACACTTTGACTTTTTTTGAAATTTGTTGAGACTGGGACATTTTGGCATTTTTGAAACAAAAGTTCTGTAGTTCAGTACAAAATGACTTCATTTTGAAGTTTAAATTATAGAAAAAAAATTAAAGATCAAAATTGAAACAAAACATTTCAAAATTATTGAAACAGTATTTCTGGTGACCTGATCTGAATTTTTTTTTGGTTTGTGGGAATTTGAGATTTCAGCTTTTTGTACTGATTTTTGGAATGGGAAAATCTTCTGAAATTTCAAATTCTTGCAAGTCAAGAAAACTGTTTTCCAGCCAGCTCTAATGAAATGATCAGTAGACACTCATGCAGTCTGTAGTAAAACCAAACAAATAGATCCATGTTGATAAGTCAATGACATCAGCTGCTTCATTTGCCCAACTTTCCCACTGTAAAAGATGGATAAAACCTTTTTGTAGGTTCAACTTCATTTCAACTTTCATTAAAAAAAAAAATCAAATTGGAAACTACATGATGTTAATTGATCTGTGTTTTGAAAATGTAAAGTCTATGGAACTGTGCATAAAAGCATTTAAACCCATGGTTGAGCTGCCACTGCTACAGAAAACCACCTGTTTATTTGAATTCTGGCCTTCATGGGTTCCCTAGGAGCCTGCATATACTTGAGAAATTTTCTAACTGGTTTTAAAACTGGGTCAGCTAAACTCATTTAAAAAGTATTGACAGCCATAAGGCAGACCCTGCTTTGGGTGGTTTAAAATGGCACGATGCAATTTCACTGAAATGGCCTCAAGACAGTCTTCAAAGTGATTGTGAAACTAGTTTGGTAAAAATGGATCAGATCATCTTAAACTGCCAAAAATCTATACTACAGCTCTAACCTGTCTTAAATAATTCAATTGGAAATGGCTTTAAAATCAGTTTAGAAAATTTCCCAAGTCTAGACAGGCCCTAAAAAGTCAATTAGTTTTAGGAACACTTGTCAAGCCAAAAGTGATCTTTTTAAAAAAAAACAACAAAAACCAAAAAAACAAAAACAAACCTATTTCTATTATTAACAGAAATAAGTGAAATACACACATCTAAAAATTTTAATTCACTCTGTGGAGTGGTTATAGAGTTACTGGTCCTCCACAGTTACCAGAGACGATGTGTTGTAGGGGGAGCTTAATCAAGGTAGGGCCTTCCCTCTCTTCATTTTTGTGTTTGTGTCCTCATGCTACATGCTCTTCATTTCACTGAGACTGGACAGCAAAACTACGCTGGCCTTTTTCACGTTTTGTTCATAGTCCGTTTTACTTTCTGATTCTTATGTGCTCCTGACACAATACTGTTGTGTTAGGGCTTCTAAAATTGTAGAGGAATGTTTTTAAATTTAAAACCAAATTGTTCTCTCTGATATTTTTATTAATGTTTAATTAAAATATTTCTCTTGGTTCTCTCTCCCACTTTTTGTTGTGCAAAATCTTCATGTTATGGTCCTAAGAATCCCATATGATATCAAACAATGTGTTTTTACATTTTTGCTCAATCCTTTCCCTTCTCCTGATTAACTATTCTTCCCAGAGGTGTTTAGCTTGTCAAGGCTTTTTTTTAATCAGCTTGTCTTCCTCCTGGCTAATCAACCCCAGCCGGTTCACTGAGCCTCAGAAAAGATCATTTTTAACACGAGTGTTTGTTAGCTACTAGACATCTTTGTATTCTTGTATCATAACCTGGCTGTGATAATTCTTCCTTGTCCATTCTGGGTTTGATAGATGATAATTAGTGTTAGTGCCACATTCTAATAATGCACAGTACATCTGCCTGCAGTATTCCAAGAGGGTGGCGCGATACTGATAACGTGATGTCAATCAAAACATCATCTTTGGAATATTGAAGTGTTGTTATGCTCTGTGATGATATCGCTGGCCTAGGCTAACACTTTTGTCTTCTCTAAGGACACAGATAAAGCCCACATGATGTTAAAAGGCCTTAAACCGTTTGAGCTTTGGCAAGAAAAACGTGGTTCTTGCTGATATGGTCAAGCTGTCAATTTAACATGCTGTCTGGTTGCTTCGATTCCAAAGCGCTTGGTCTACTATCCACGTGCAGTCTTTAATATTACAGGTGTTGTAGAAAATGATGAATCCTTCCTTTAATTTACTCCTCTTCAATCTGTGACATACTCAAAGTCAAGCCACTGAAATGGGGATCCCACTGGGTACTGAACTCAGAGGAATTCTGTTGAACAGTAAATCTCTTACACAGCCTACTTCAACCTCAGCTCTAGAACAATATCAGTGATCAACTAACATGCTTGGAAAGTTATGAGTATCTGCTGGGTTCAGCTTTTGGGCTGAAATGTTCTGTGCCTGGCCTTGCCTGGGTTAATTTTTATTTTAAGTTGTAGAGAACTCTTGTACATTTTTTTTTTTTTATTTGACAAAGATGGGAAAGAAATGACACCTTTCAGGTTTTAAAATTTTTTAACCATAGTGAACCAGAGAATTACAGCTGTGCTTTTAATGTTATATTCTAGGACAAGCACATGATGAAATGCAAACTTTGCTACACTATTAATAGATTCTAGTCAATGTTTGGTTCACTGCTGCTTATTAAGTCTCTTAATGTTCTGTTTACTAATGATATTGGAAGACACTAGAGCACATTTGTTATAAAACGGTGTGGGAGACTTTTTTCTGGCTTTTCTGTCACGCTCTCTTTTTTTCCCTTAACAAATGTAGAAAATTAAATTCAGAGCATTAAAGTTGCCCAGATGGAAACTCAGAAGTCAGGAAATATGAAAGATAAGGTTGAATGTTCCCCTTTGCACGTACAGAATATCGTCTTCAATGATATTTGTGAATTATGCAGATACACCTATAGAGTGTGGACATAGGTTTCCGACTCCCTTAGACTAGTAGATGGATGGATAGAGGGATTTGACTGGACTATTATAAAGACAAAGGCCATCTGCAAACTCTGGGTCTGATCGTCAGCGATCCCTCGAGGTTGAGGATGATCTTTCACAGGTTTCATTTTTCATGGGTGACTGAGGAGTCCAATCCTTGAGCCACAGGCTCGTTGGAGACATTGCAGATGGTGTTGGAAGACAGGGTTGGGCCGCGGTTGCTGCGTGACCATTGTCTTTCATTTCTTTTTCTGGCATTTTTCTCCGACCAGGGCAAGGTTATTTTCCTCAAAAGTGAACGTTCCTTCTCTGGCAAGTCTTTGCCAGTTATCCCTGTCCTGGTCTGCTGTCTCCCAGTGTGTGGTATGGATGCCACATCTCGTGATGTTTATCTTGAGGGTGTCTTTAAAGCATTTCTTTTGGCTTTCCCATTTCCTTTCTCCTCTGGTCAGCTGGGTGTACAGCAGTTGTTTTGGTAAGCGTACATCAGGCATTCTCTGTGAGGACACTGACATTAAAATGCATGACGATTCTCCTACTTTATATTGAGGATCTTCTGAAGAAAGGGCTGGTGCTGGTGTTCCAGGTTTTTCAGGTGTTTTCTAAACGTCACCCAAGTAGAGAGTGGGATTACCACCACTAGGATTTGGACTTCAAACACCTTGCAAGTTCCAGAGGATGGGGTATTCAGATTGAGGGTTCTGTTTCAGGCCCATCTCCAGAAGGAATCTCAAACTTATAGCAGCCTTTAGGAGATGTGACTCTTTAAAAGATAGGCCATTATAGTGTTAGCCTCAGAAAGGTGAAAGAACCTGGTTGTATCAGAAGGAGTAGGAGGGATAGCTCAGGGGTTTGAGCATTGGCTTGCTAAACCCAGGGTTATGAGCTCAATCCTTGAGGAGGCCACTTAGGGCTCCAGGGCAGAATCAGTACTTGGTCCTGCTAGGGAAGACAGGGGGCTGGACTTGATGACCTTCCAGTTCTGTGAGATAGGCATATCTCCTTATATTAGTATCAGAAAGATTAGTTTAGTGTTTGCTGCAGAAGGTTGACTAGAGTGGCAATAATTATCCAGTGGGCAGGACCAAAACACACGTAATATTGAGGCATGTGAGTTGCATTTCCAGCGGTGCCTGTCATCTGACTGGCATTCAGATGCATCTGTTTAATATCTTTGTCAGACCACATCTCATGGGTCAATGAATCTCCCCTCCTTCTCTTTCTCCTCCTTGCTCTGTCTCATTCTCCATTTTTTTCCTTTTTTTCCTAGCTGTCCCAATCTCTTGTCTTTAGGTTTTCCAGCTAACCTTCCTCCTTTTAAGTTTTCATGCAATACAAGTCCATAAGGTATGGATTGATTATCCCAAATCTCCACTTCTTCAATAAGAGGCTGCTCCCATAAATTGATGTGCCATATCCTCAGCTGGTGCAAATCAGCACAGAGCTATTGATGCCAGGCTGTCCATTTATACCAGGTGCTGCACTAGCTCTATTTGATTGTTTTCCTTTATTATTTTTATCTTATCTAAACAATGGCCAAATTGCAACTTATCCTTTAAAGTTTTCTACTCCGAGTTATATATTCACATATTGAATGGATTCTACTTGCATGGACTTTAACCACTTAGTAAATTTGCAGTGTTGTGGTGGTGTTTTAAAAGAAAAAAAATCTCTTATTTAGAGGGAAATCTAACTCAACCACTGCCTGGTGGCTGAATTCAAGCCTTTTGAAGTTGCTCAGGAAGATTATTCTTTTCAGTTGGCAACTCTACATAGATGATGGCATTCGTTTCTAATAGGGCTGGTTTTGTGTCTTTGTTTGCAAAGCATCCATAGCAAAAGTACCATCCTGGGTGTCATATATAATCAACAGAAATTAACAGAATGGCTGGTTTGGAAGTTTTTGTTCTCATTGCTTAAACGTTTGTTTTATTTTTATTATGTGTTTAGAAAAAAGGAAGTGCTGAGATACCGGTATCAAGCTGGGAGAAAAACAGATCATGCTTCGACAATGTGACCTCAGCAACAGTTAGGTTCACAAATGTCCCTGTTAAATCAGCTTCCCAGAGCCTTGGGCTGAAAGGAAGATCTGTTCTCTTAGCCACCAGAGGTAGCCCATGGCGTCACTTGAATATTGCAGATTCCCATTGACAAGATCGTGTCAATATGCAGAGTTTCAGTGGAATGGTTTCAGCAGAAACAAAGACGTGGCTCCATATGCCCATGATCCTTGATGAAAATCCAGCTGAATTTACTTCATTGTTTGTTGGTCCATAAAAGGAGGATAACTGAGAGAGAAAACAAAAAGGAAAATTGGTGTGGCGGGATGTAAAAAAATAAATATACTCAGACAAAAAATTACAGCCAGTGGAATGATTTGAGGCTCCATCTCAAAAGGTGCTGAGCATTCTGCCTACAATGCTACAAAGCACTTAAGCACATGCTTAACTTTAAGCACATGAGCAGTCCCCTAATGTGCTTATGGGCTTTGCTGGATCAGGCCCAGAGTGCTTAGCACCTTTCAGTATTGAGCCATAGGACAATGTAGTATTGTCGCTTTTCCCCAGGTGTTGGTCTTGTATTAGGTTAACTGCTATGGATGACTGTTCATTAAGATCACACCCTAGTTGCCAAGGGAGCCTGAGGATTTCTGGGAGGTTTAACAAAATCAGGGGTTGGTAAATACCCAGATTTAACCAACTCATCATACATCATGAGTGTGTGTGTGTGTGTGTGGTGGCAGGAATCTTCATGTTAGCCACCCCTGCCTTCTGCAGCTAAAGTTAGGTCAAGAACTGGGTGTTGCTCACTCAAGATTCACTGGCACACTTTAATTGTGCAGACAAATTAATGTAGCACATATTAGTGTGTTTTAGAACTCTCACCATGTAGACGCCCTCAGTCGGGTACTTGGCTCTCTGCAATTGCTTTGAGAGCAATTGTGTGAGTGTCAATAGGAGTTTGGGCATCTAACTGCCTGTTACAGGAGTGCTCTAGAAATAAGGTGACTATAGATATGTCAATAGCTAAGGTGCCAGTAGATGGAACTCAAGAATACATAGCATAGCCCCTGGGTTTTGAAGACCCAGTAAAACTTGGTGTTGTGTGCTGCAAATGGCTTCCTTTGTGCAGCTCTTTACATTCAGCTCATAACTCTGCCCTTTGGCACTGGACCCACGTACTGGTCTCCCACATCATGCCATTCTCCATTGTGATGTGCTAATGTACTTAATTACAAGGGACCTGACGCCCCGTCGTGTGTGGGACCAAAACTGGAACCGTGATCTCAGTTCTTTGGTCAGAAGAGTTGGAGAGTGCTGAAATGGCAGCTTTGGGCGCATGGGTTGGAGTATCTACAGGTGATCTAGAATTACCCTCTGTAGATGGGCGCAGGAGCGTGGTGTAGCTAACTGAAGAAGAAAAGTACTATTTAGAGGTTAAAGCGCAGAAATGGATGTAAAAGGTCTGGGTTCTAGACTCCACGTCCCTGCAGATTTTCTAAGTTTGACTTTGGTCAAATCACTTAACTTCTCTGTACTTCAATTTCCCCACTTGCACAATTGGTATGGTGATTGTTCATAGAGGGGTGTTGTCGCACTTGGATGTTTGTAAAGCATTTTGAGGTTGTTAGGCTGAAGGCAGTATCAGAGTGCAAGCTCTCAGTTATTATTTCATGTCAGTATTGATAGGATTGTCAGGGAGTTGCTTCTGACTCCGCCCACTATGAGGAGGGAGACCATAGCACAAAACCTTGGGTGGTAAATTAAAAAAGCAAATGTGAAGAATCCCCAAAGGCCCCCTCCATCCACAATGGGTCTGCTCCCCATGGCACATTTTTTCTACCCTCCTCCGAAGACCCAAGACTTACCCCCATTATTACTAGGTAATGCTCAAGGGAGTTATGCTTCGGAATCCTGCCTGTTAAAATGAAAACACCCTCCTGTCATTAAAACCTCAGAGACGATATATTCATATTCCTAGGGGTCTGGGAGTACTGAGAAAGGCAGATGGTGAGAAACTCTCACTTTCATGTATGCATGTTTAGAATCTCCTCTTTTCCTGATTTAATTTTGGTAAGCTTCACAGCTTTCTGTTTCCATATTTATTCTTGGAATTAAGCTCATGCTTTTATTACCCATCAGTCATGGAGGGGGGAAAATATCACAAGTGGTTGAGCCAATGAAGTCCCTTCTTTAACTCCACCCCATTTGTCCTCTTGACAGTCACTGAATAGAGGATCCGTGCCATTGCACTAATCTATAAGCAAGCAATCCGTGTTGCAATCCATGCCAACAATGGGATTTATCATTCCACTGTGGCTGAAGGGTGCCTTCAGTCTTGCTGTCAGCAGTCCGGCATGCCCCATTGAACTGTTCAGAAGATGACAAAGTCTTCCTTTTGAAATGGATTTCTTGTGACCGAAAGACCTCACCCACAAGAAGTTCCATGTGCATAATCCAGCCATGCTGACGTCCTCCTGAATTGAAGTCAGTTGCAGGGTTGGGGGCTAAATCTGTAACATCTGCAGAAGGCTAATAACAAAACAAAACAAAAACTCAATACTGGCCATTTGTCCTAGACATTCAGTAAATACTCATTTGGGTGATTGTGGAGGAGGTAAGGACTATTTTTCTCAGGGGAAGGATATTACATTGACTCTCGAGAGCCTTTCTGGCTCTTATTTTGGAGCATGCCATGCCCAGAAAACAGAGGCTGAATGTATTTGCCAGTCAGAGGGATTTATAATCACTGCCCCAATCACTTCCCTCCAATTCCATTCCCTTTGGCAGCAGTGTGGCTGAGTGTGTGGTGGGCACACACATGATTCATGGCCTGGTAGTCAATATTCACAGTAATAGCATGTCCTAAAACACCAGGTAAGAGGACAGAGCGTGACTCAGTCTCCTCTATAACCTGGGAAACAGAACTCTGTTATGATTAATAGGAACAATATTCTATCACTGGCTTCTAGTAAAGTGCATCACATTTTGCCATTTTCTGGAAGTAATCGTGTTTTGCAAATACTCCCCTCTCACCACACGGACTGAGAAAGAGAAGAGTGGGGTATGTACTTACACCATTGACTCTTTAGACTTTTTTGGTCCATACTCCACAAAATGGCTATAAAATTGTCCTGCGACCTAAAATCCACAACCCTTTGTGAATGGGATTTGGGCCCTGGAACGTTTCTCAGGCATGTTGGGGTGCCAACCACTATTCTAGTTCAGTCCCCACCTTTTGGCAGGTGCTGCATTTTGTTCTTCAGTAAAGAGTCAAAATGAGCCTGAAATACCCAAACCCTGGCAGACAGACCCTGCTTGTGGATGGGCAGAATTGAACCTGGAACCTCTGGAGTTTAGTGCATGTGCTTCTACTGCATGAGCTAAAAGCCACGTGGCTGTTAGCTAAGCGACTCATTAATCTCTAGTGGTCTCAGTGCCACTAGAGGGAACCTAGCACCACACCCAAGAGGCGTGTGGGTTACATTAGCAGTTGTTGATTGTGCTAAGGAAAGTTAAATGGGCTCTATTGACTCACAGAGGTAGATGACTTACCAACCTACTTGGAGGTAAGAGGTAGCAGTGACTCTCTAGAGAGAGGATCTAGAGTATGGACTGAATGGTCCCGATCCTTGGGAGCAGTCAAGCCTGGGGAAAAGATCCGAGCTGAACTTTTTTTGTATCATTGCTTATTGCATGACAAGTAAAGCCAGATCCCAGGAAAGGAGCGTGTTTGCTTGACACTCTGTATGGACTGTTTGAGAGCAGGCTGGAAACAGCACCTGCGCCCAGATTCAAACCAAACCCTAGATCAGAGCACGCAGGTCTGAACCTGACCCTGACATCTGGGGGCCTGTGATAGCCAGCTGACTTCAGACCACAGCATTCTGTGTTGTTTCAGGATAGGCTAATGGGATCCTCAGTCCAGTGGTTTCCATGAACATCTTTACTGCTTTTCCTTTGCAAGTCCATAACTGCCATAGTCCTTGTACTTCACTACAGGGGACGTCTGGGAAATGCTGTGACACTATGAACTACTTGCTAAGGCAGCTATAAAGACTTAAATGGTGACTATTCTGTCACCATTATCATCTGCTGCCTTCAGTGCTCTGCCACTTAGTCTTCAACAGCACAGCCCTGCTTGTCCTCTAGTGACATGAGCCTCATCCACCCTACAGTAGAGCTGCAGAGGTTAAGAATCTCCAATGCCTCTTCTGTGAAACATTGTTCATATTTTATTCTTTAACACTGGAGCTTGACAATGTCAAGCAGGGACACTAATGGGGAAGCAGAAGTGTTATTAATTCCTTTAATTTATACTTCTTATCAGAAGAGACCTCTAATTACTTGTTACGTAATAGCAGGAATCTTCACACTGTGCCTTCTCTGTCTGTCCGAGAGATAAGGATATCAATGAGTTTCTCTTTTGTGTCAGATGCTGCTTGTTTCTGATGGAAAAGCGGATGATGGATGTTGACTGGCTTCTTCCTTTCTGTCCTCCAGAGATCAGTAGCAATTGCTTCCCTCGTCACTTAGAATGACAGACTGCTGGTTGCCATCAATCCTTTGAGTTTGCAGTGGTACCTCACTAGGAATTGCCAATAAGAAGATTTCAGCTGGTGACTGACTTATGGTGACTGACTCAGTAAAGCCCCAGATGTCCGTTTTTGTATGAAATAGGCACTCTAGCCCACCAGCTAAGTCTGCCTGCGGTTACCCTTTCAATGAAGAATGGTGAGGATTATGTACAGTAGCTACTGTGAGGCCCTAATATTTTACTGCTCCAGCCATTTTGTTTGTAATGTATCTTCTTGTCTTTTCAAGAAGGCTGAGAGTTGGCATGAAGTAGAAATAAGAATAGTTGTGAAGGTTTAAATGTATATTTCTTCTCTGAAACACGACTGTAAAAATGGCATACTAATGCACCTGTTTCCATTGTAGCTGGTGTGTTTACTTCCATGATGTTTCTGCTGTTCACTTCTGTTTATCTGCCAAGTTGCAATTTCTCCTTAACTTGCTCCTGCCCTCCTCAGTTTGGGTGGATTTCTGTTGCCATGGCTGTATTGGTGGTTCTCTGAACACAGCTCCACCGGTGACTGTGTATCCCCTCTGAGGACATTTCATGTGCTGTAGGTTAAATTATAATTACATCCTATTCCTCCTTTATTATGTTATGATGTGTATTACTGCCGTGCCTGATGGTCCCAGTCACGATCAGGGTCTCATTGTGCTAGGGTTCGCGCAGGCACATAGTAAGACACTGTCCCTGCTCTGAGTAGCTTACAATCTAGATACACAAGGAGGCATAGAGTATTGAAATGACTGGCCCACACTCACACAGAAGGTCAATGGCAGCACTGGGATTGTTGCCTGAATGGCCAGTCCATGATGCTTCTCTGTATATTCCCTTCTAATTCCTCTCCCTTAGTCTATTTGTAGACTGCTATCACACACCCCTTAGCCATAGCTTAGCCCAACTATTAATTGTCTTAATCTTTCCTCCAAATCATTCTTCGGCTCTCTAGCTAGAGTCAGTTCTTGGGAACTGGGCATTGCTTGGATTTCTGAAAGCGGGGCCCACTTGCATGCTATTTGTGACCACCTCTGTTAAAGGAGTAGTGCAAATAAAATAAGTCACGCTATGAAAATACCCAGCTGCCACACCCACTGTGTCACAGATGACAGGATTCTTTGAGAACCTCATATCACAGTGTCTGTTCACATAAAAGTTACAAGCTACTGTGAGTCACTTGCTGTGTCTAAAGACCACTGGTTTTATTAAACAAATAGAGAATTGCAAGCAGCCCTCACTAAAAAGAATTGGAAGTTGCATGGTTTTCAGTGTTGGGCTTGTAATTATCTTGTTTTGCTTGCATTTAGCATCCCATCATGAAATTATTAGGAAAAGAGAGGTTTCAGCACACCAGCTAAACTACCCGGTAATAATTGTGTATTCATGCAACTCAAAGCCTATCAGAAAATGGTTTAAACTGTCCTCTCTACTCCTGTCAGGCTGCGTAGGTTGCCCGCACACTGTTTTACAAATGATTTTTATAAGTCTTCCTGGCATTTTGCAACATAGGGTAAAGTTTAATTAAAAAAGAAAGTACAATAATGATATTCAATGTCCCTAGGAATTGGATTCCGTAGGAACTGAGATCATTACGCTCCAAATGCATTAGAAGTGTTGTATAAGAGATGGATGGAAGCCTATTTGATTTTTTTCTGATTTCACCAAGAAATTGTATTTATCCACTCCCCCGACCCCCCCATGTCTAATCTAAGAATTGAACTGTTTCTGATGGAAGTGGCAGGACAGAATTGGTGTAAGCACAAACCTTTCAGGCTTTTCTACATTAGCCATTGCTGAGTCTTGTTCTGAACTGGCACAGCTTTTCTGTAACTGTAACAGGGCCCTTTTAAACTGTTTCAGAGCTGAGAATTTGGCCCTCAGTGGCAATGGTATCTGGGTACCTATCACATGGCCCCAGAAGCAGTGGATTTGGGGAGATTTCAAATGGCTTCTGAGGCATTGTGGGACAGTAATAGGAGGAATCTTTGAGACGTTTGTGCTAATAGGCTAGTGACCTCTGTCCACACTGGCATTAATGTAGTTCAGAGTGGAATGGTATTTTTAAGTCCTGATGACAGTAAGTCTAACCCAGATAGCATTTGATCTGCATGTAAACCATTAGAGGCAGTTCCATCTGTGGAGATGAGATGTTCTACAGAAGATCTATGGAGGTGGTTCTCAACCAGGGGTCTGGGGCAGCCTGGGGGGCTGCAAGCAGGACCAGTATTAGACTCGCTGGGGCCCAGGGCAGAAAACCTGGGGCCCTGAGCCTGCCACCTGGGGCTGAAGCAGAAGCCTGAGCAACTTAGCTTCATGGGGCACCCTGTGGCATGTGGCCCTGGTAATTGCCCTGCTTGCTACTCCCTAATGCCAGCCCTGGCTTTTATATGTAGGAAACAGTTGTTGTGGCACAGATGGGCTGTGTAGTTTTTATAGCGTGTTGGGGAGACTGCAGAAAGAAAAAGGTTGAGAACCCCTCATCTAAGGGACAAGCAGTTCTCAGAATGACCATCTCTTTAGTGTAGGCAAGCCTGGAGTCCAGCATTAGTCCACAAGTCAAGCTAGAGGGAAAGGACAGGAGAATTTTAAACCATTTAGACTACTTCCAGCAGTTCTGGGTTTCGTGTTGATCTCTTCTGTACTTTCACAAGCACCACTGACGTTATATAACTGCACTCCCTTAAATTCCTCTCCAATTATATTTACTGAATTCTTTTTTTCCAGGTTGTCAACACCATCCATCTGAAGCAGTTTGGGGGATCTATTTATAAAAAGAGATATGTTGTAAAGTATCTTGTTCTGCTTAAAATGCGACCAGACTGAGCAAGCTTCAGAAGTTCAGCATTCCTAGAAATTTCTCTGCAATTGAGTTCATTGTTGATAGATGTCATGTGCTAAAACTTTTAGGAATACTTTTCTGGATAGATGCATTCTCGACTTAAACATACAGATCACTCCTTTCTTAGTCTCTAAGGTGCCACAAGTACTCCTGTTCTTTTTGTGGATACAGACTAACACGGATGCTACTCTGAATCCTTACTCAGTGCGAGTTTGATCTTTTTATTACAAGAGTGCCCCTAGGATTGAGCCCCATTGTGCTAGGAGCTGTACAAAAACAAAGGGAGGAATGGTCCCTGCCCCCAAAGAGTTTACCATCTAAGAAAAGTGAAATACAAAGTTTACGGGGAGGCATCATCTAAACCTGTGTAAAGAGGTGGTTGTGTGGTTGTTGACTGGTCCTGTGTATCACCCCACAATGGTGTTAAAGCTTCAGGCTTCTTTCTCATGGGCTGTGGCATTAAGACCCAGATCCTCAAAGGTATTTAGGAACCTAACTGCCATTGATGGCCATTAGAGTTTTTAAGTGCCTAAATACCTCTCATGATCTGAGTTTAACTGGTTAATGACCGCATAAAATTAGAACAGAATCAGGGCCCAGATCCTGGTCTCCACAATAATGGCAACGTGACATAAAAAGGAAGTTAGATGGTGACATAAAAAGGAAGTAGAAGTTCTCAACCCACAGATCATGACCCGCAATTGGATTGCCAGAATGCATTACAGGGTCACGGGGCTGGGTGGTCTCAGCTCCCTGCTCTGGAGTGCTGCCCAGGTTTAGCCTAGCTGGCCTTTCATCATGATGACTGGAGGATGACCTGCCTCCCTGCCTGGGCCTCCCAATCTACCTCTCTTTCATAGATGGGCGACTTCCCTTCTGTCAGACCACCCATCCTGGCCCCCAGATCTTCCTTCACTCTTCCATTTTCTTCTCCCCCCCACATCCCTTTACCCTCTGCCTCCAACGGACTGTGTGTGGAGGCTGTGTGTGTTTTTAGAGCACTATCAGCTTGTCATGCCTCCTGCACACACTGGTGGCCTTATATCCTTCCTCATTACATCCACTACTTTCCCTCCAGGCCTCTAAGTCCCTCCACCCCTTACCCTCTCCCAGCCAGGGGCTGTGGCAGGGAGGTGGGGGGGGATTGCGTTTTTGGGTGGTGTCTTTGCTCACTGCCCCATTCCCCAGTTGTTGTTGTTGGGGGGAGGAGGGATTCTCTAGTTATTCACATCTGACCGTAGTGGCTGGAATTTTAGCTCTAAGGCCCTAGCCCATGGACCCCTGTGTGGGATGGGGGCGGAGTGGGGGTAGCTCTGGGTTGAGACAGGCCATCAAGGTTTACAAAAGGGCCTTCATCCCGGAAAGGTTGAGAACCACTGATTTAGGCAGTATTTTTGTGTTAACAAGTATCACGTCAGCACTACTCCTTTTAAAATAGTTAAAGCCAAACTCAGGTGTAACAGTTGCTTAGTCGGTAGCTTTCGTCTAACTCTGGGAACTGATTTCAGTGGAGTTGTTCCCCACATTCACCTATGTAAATGACCGCAGAACTGAAGGCTGTTCCCCACTAAGACCTGCAGGGTTGGGAGGTCAAAGCTAGACTGGGCTGCTTGTGATGGCAGAGTAGCTGCCTGTAATTCCATCTGTACCATACAGGTTGTCGGTCTGCTGGGGTTGGAATTCACTTGGCAGTGGTCTGGGCTAGGGTGACCAGACAGCAAGTGTGAAAAATCAGGATGGTGGTAGGGGGGTAATAGGACCCTATATAAGAGAGAGACCCAAAAATTGGGACTGTCCCTATAAAACTGGGACATCTGGTCACCCTAGTATACGTGAGGATAGAGCTTCCCTGCCAAGCCCAGAGCAATCCTCAAAAATTCCCATACCCCTCTTCCTACACTAGGCCATTTTCACTTCTTTCCTAAGACAAATGAGTCAGCTGCAGCTTGCAGGCAGCGCTGTTGTTGCTAGCTAGGGTCACTAAACACACTAGGTCCCATCTGGCATTTAGTGTTACAGAGGCCAGCTGGCCCCAGCTATTTGGACAAATGATCACTTTGGCAGCTGTAGCTTGGTTGGCGTCCAACAATATGAGAACCTCAGATAATGTGCTCCGTGGCTGCTGCTCGCTTAACCAGGACTGGCCCCAAACTCTCCCATGACTGGGGATTCCAGTGAGAAAATTTAAAATAAAAGTAAAGAGTTAACTTAGTGTGCAAGTTCTGCTTCCTTCCTCTTCAATGTTGTCTTCATCATGGCAGGCACTGCTGCTCCGTGTTCACACTCCAAGTTTTGTCAGGCGGGAAAGCATCTCTCAGCCAACAGTGCATTTGTTCCACAAACAAGCCTCAGGGACCTTGTGTTCCCTAGGGGCAAGGTTGTGTTCTTAACTCAGTTTAGCTACCATGGGGTGACACCTGGTGAAGGCACAGCAGTTTGTAGTTTTCACATGAATTAGTGGTCTAGGTAAACCGTAGGGCCCAAATCCTCAAAGTATAGAGGTGCCTAATTCTTGGGATGTGGGCATAAGTTCCTCCATAGTCTTTCCTCATGCCTAGCACCGGGGTGTCCCAATTTGGGATGTGCCCTCTAGGCACTACTGCAATATAAAGAATAAAAAATGAAGTCTGGTTGCTGTAGGAAAGAATAATATATTTGCATTTAAATGTTCACTGCTAAATTTCAGCATTGCATCAAAAAGTGAGGAGGAGAAAATACTCAAAAAAGAACCCTGGTGAAATTGCCTTTATAATGATTTATTATAGAAATTGATGCAGAACCCATCAACAGTGTTAAAATGCCACTTGATAATTGTCAACTTAGTAATATTTTCCATGAGGATTGGTTTGAATGTTTGTTTCCCAGTGAATAATCAGAGTTTGGGCTTAATGATATACATGGCAGGGTCTGGCTAAAGCAGCATGACTGAGTTATAAGTACATTTTCAGTATGATCTTACATGATCCACATGCTGGAATCAGCTAAAAATGCTCTTAGATTCAGCTATTGTTCTGTAAGGACTAGAATAATGTCTTTGTGGAACAAAGGACATATCTACAGGACATAAAAGCTATGGAAGAAAGTTGAGACAATTCAATCAGTAAAAATGTCGTGTAAGACAGAAGCTCAAACAAGGCAAAGTTTCTGCCTTTACTCATCCATAGTCCACTCAGGAAGGCTATTTTTTTTCCCCGTAGGACACAAGGAGTAATGGCAGCCCAAGGAGCACAGCAGGTAGCCAAAGTCACCATGTTTGTTTCTGCTAAACTCACTGGTTTCCCTGGAATTGACATTGAGACTCGCATGTGTTGTTGCATGACTCTGAAACCTGCAAAGGAACCAAGCAGGTGGTATGAACTGAACCTGCTGGGTTTGTTTTGCTGGGGCTATCTGAATGTAGATCAGTGGATTTCACGGAGCATTACATGCTAGACTTTCTCTTTCAGTGATGAGCTAGCATTTATCACCCAATAAATCATAGATTCATAGATTCTAGGACTGGAAGGGACCTCGAGAGGTCATCAAGTCCAGTCCCCTCATGGCAGGATCAAATACTGTCTAGACCATCTCTGATAGACATTTATCTAACCTACTCTTAAATATCTCCAGAGATTCCACAACCTTCCTAGGCAATTTATTTCAGTGTTTAACCACTCTGACAGTTAGGAACCTTTTTGCTATGCTCAAAGCATTTCTGCCACCCTTGCTGATGCTGAGTAGTAAGTAACTTACTCTGCAAGTAGTTCCATTGAAATCAGTGGATCTGCTCACAAAGTAAAGGGAAAGTGTGATAGAATGGGGCCCAGAGGAAATGAACACACTGTCTTTCTGTTATAGATACTTCATACTGGATAAGCTTTTTAATAGGAGGGGGACTGGGGAGACTTGAGACAAGAGAACCTGTGTAGTAATCTGGAGAGAGAGATTGACAGCTGTACACTGTTTCCCAGGAGGGAGTCCCCCATCCTGGAAGTATGGCCTACACTCTTTGTTTCTAGTTCTATACATTGACATGTAGCCATATTAAAATGCATATTGTTTGCTTATGCCCAGTTTACCAAGCAATCTAGCAGCTTGGGATGGAAGGGGTCTATTTTGTCAGACCTTTGACTCACCTGCCTGAGGAAAAATTCCATGTGGAACTTAATGCTAATGAGCAATGAATCTCTGAACAAAAAGCATAAAAATGTTACATTTCATTCATTTGGCTATAATTCTATGAGGGCAGTGTTTGGACTAAACAGGTCTGGGACACCCATGCATCTCACCTCTGCCTCCCCTCTGTACCAGGTCTTTACTTTCATAGCTCCTCCACTGTGATGTCAGGGATATGGCGCTCTTGAGGAGCCAGGCTGAGTGATGGACCAGGGAGACAATGTTGTCACTAGCAGCTAGGGTGATGTTGTAGCTGCTGAACTGCAATGGCCGTGGCTACCTCGGTATGTATTTCAGGGCCATCTCCTACGTCTTTCATCAGCTCCAAGCTGTGATGGTGGCTGGAATGGTCCTGAGATTTGTAGAAAGGCCATGTAAACCCCTTTCATCTCTCACATGTGAGAAAACACAGCCTGGATCAGCCTTTGTAGAATAAATGGGAAATTAGAGAATCAAAATTAGCTTAAATTTGATTCAAGAAATATGTGCTGAAAAGGAAGGCCTGGAAGGTGAGTTATGTGGCCAGAAAAAATGAAGTCGGGAGGATGTCTGGTTCAAAGATTGACTAATAAAGTAAGGGCAAGTTTCTAGAAAGGGGGTTCTGACGGGTAAGGGGTGACTCCAGATGGTTTTAAATAAGACAAAGAGAATCTGTCTTTAAAAAGGGCCAACCTGGTCCTTCCACCCCACATACCAGTGTTAACTCAAAAATTAGGGCTCAGGTGAACCCATGTGCAAAAAAAAGGCTGTTGATCTGTGGAAAGGACGAGGAAGAGATAGGGAGGAATGGCCATGTGCAGAAATAGAGTTGTAAATCAGATCTGGATTAAGACTAAAAATAAGAGTGAACTGTCTCAAATTGGTCTTTAGCTGAAGTCAGTACTTGGCAATTCCATCACTTGTTACTTTAAGGGCATAAAAAAAGTAAACTCTTAAAGGATTCATTGCTAATACCTGCCTGGCCACGCTGGAGCCAACCACTATGGGTCCAAGCACCCCTGGGTTTAGCCCATTTGTAAGTATCTTGATCAAATGTTTATCAATGTTTGGATGTAGCAAATTGTTTATTATTTAGGCTTTTTAGGCATGTTTGGAGCAATTATGTAAATACCATTTGGCCTTTGGATTTAATAAAGGAATTTATGGTTACATTAGTGTTATGATAATATCCTGCATTAATAATAACTCCAACAGCCTTTCTAGCACATCCAGTAAACGGCATGTGGACTGGAAAAAGTCAGCTGGCTAAAGCTTTAAAAAGGTGAGAAAAGATTTTCAAATAGGTGAGGGGTAAGTTACTAAAATTTGAAAAAAAGAGGAAGTAAAAAGCAGTCCCAACAGCCAGGAAGGTAGTTACAAAAGATGTATTCACCCCCAGAATGTTCACGACACATTGCAGTGCCTACCTGTCTGATAATGTTCTTCCTCCTGCCAGTCAAATGGCTTTTCAGTGTCATCTCTACATTTACTGCTTCACACCACCCTGTGATCTCTGTACTGTATCTTTACAGCATGAATATTGAGGATAAGCAAATGAGGTAGCACTGTATATTTTGCCAGAGAAGAAAGCTATAAGAGGTACAGTTTTCATAGTGAACAATCTCCTGTCTGCTTTTGACAATCCCAACAGACTGAGATAAGAGGCAGCATATGTTCAAAGGTGGATTAAAATGGATTTTAGCTTATCAGCCTTCCTAAAGTTGCCAGCTGGCTTTATCAATATAGTGAACACAAGCATGTCTTGACAAATACTCTGCTTAGACACTATTCCTTTCTGGGCAGAAGAGAGATGGGCTTCAAAGAGTTACTGTGCTCACAGCTGGATAGGGTAGGTTTAGGCAATGGGTTCAAATCAAGGCCAGAATCCAGGGTTCTGATGTGACTGACAGCTCAGGTTTGGCTACAGCTAAAATCTTGAACTGGAAAATAGGCCCCTTCTTGATTTGGATCCAACCTGGAAAAAAATGATTGGATGCAGAGCTTCGAACGGGTTCATAGTTCTTCAGAACAGAAGTTTGCCCTAGGTGTCAGTATAAACCATCCATTTGTTTTCCCTCTGTAAAATATTCTCTCTCTCTCTCTCTTTTTCACAGAATGCTTCTTCCTTCCCATCTGCATTAATATAGCTTTACATAGTCCAGTCTTAGCTGTGTGAATCTTCCCTTTGAATGCATATTACACTGGAATATGCCAGAGTGGATTAAGTGTTCTGGGCTCTGACCACAGTGTGTATTCTGGCAAATAAGCTACATTTTCAAGAAGAATTAACTGAATATAAGACACAGGCTCTCAGAGCAAATCATTCTGGCTATTTTTGCAACAATATAATTAGAGGGTACATTGGAAAATCACCCTTCACAGGTTTTATTCCAGGAGTTAAAAGGATGGTCTCAATCAATGAATCAGTCACTTGTATTTGTATAGTGTCCAATATGCAGATACCATAAAGGGATTGTTACATCACGAGAAAATGTTATCTGGGACTAAACCTGCATCTAAAGTCTGAAAAGGCTCTAAAACCAGAATCCTGAAGATGACTGGTAAAGCTCGCAAAAACTTAGGATACATTTTTAAAAGCCTACATCACATAGGAGTCTACACATTCTAACAACTTTCCAAGTCACCTTCCTAGTGCCTAAGTCTCAGTTTGAGAATGGGATTCAGGCTCCTAAATCAGGTAGGGCCATATTTAAGCACATAAAGATGTAGATAGGTGCCCAGTGTGTTTTATTCAAAAACACCTCAGTGCCTAACTCCGATTGAAATCATGTGACTAAATACCTTTAAATATCTGACTGTTAAACACTTTTGAAAATTTTACCTTTACTCACACTTGACAACAGCATCCTAATAGAATAGCCAAGAACTCTGAACTACTTCTTAACATGTGTGCAACGTGCCTCAGCTGCCCTCTGACCACGATTCATCACTGAATTTGCTACACTGGTTGGATCATTAGCTTCCCTGGCCCAGGTCGGATACTGATGGGGAGTGCAATGGCAATCCTGATCCATGCTACCAACACTGAACTGGAGTGCAGAATAAGGGCTGGGTTATCTCTGAGATTTCCATATGACATACGAATGCAGATGTGGTAGTTAGCTCAGATTCATGATAGAAAATGGGTCTTTACAAAGTACAAGTACCTCCAAAGAGGTTTTCACAAATAGACAACCTCAGAGGTAGCTCTGAAGAGCTGTTGCTCACTTGGTAGTCACAGAAACTCAGGTGTGGTCTACACTTAAAATTGAGATTCACCTAGTTATGCTGTTCAGGGTGTGAAAAATTCAGACCCTTGAACATATAACCCTGGGTGTAGCCGCAGTTATGTCAATGGAAGAATTCTTTTGTTGACCTAGTATCGACCAGTTGGGGAGGTGGATTACCTACATCAGTGGAAAAACTCCTTCCATCAATTGAAGGATGCGGCAACAGCTTAAATGGGAATGAGACTCCATCAGTCCAAGGTGATCTGCAAACAACCTGCATTGGTCTGCAAACAACCTACATGATTTGTTGTATGCCTTTGAAAGTCTCATGTATGCTGAGCAGGAAAGTGGAGACAGATAACTCAGCTGAAGTTTGTCTATCCTTGCAGCTTGGATCTCAACCCCCGTGCTTGCTACCGCTTGGTTGGCAGAAGCAATCGATGGCCTCCATGCCCTTCTGGTTCTTTGGCAGCTACAGGAAAAGGTATCTGCTGTCTGCAGCTGTCAACAAAGATCTCCACTCCCTCTGGAGTCTAATATTTGCATGTCCTTTTGTCAGCTGCTGCAAATCACAGAGGAGCCTGAGCATTGCAGAGAGAGCCTTCCACAAGCTTCACCAGCTAGCTGCTTCTGCTGGAGGTGATCCTCCCTCCCCAGCTGCTCAGCCTGCCTATCGCTCCCTAAGCGCCTTCCCAACTCCCACTGCTACTTTCTTCCTCCACTGAAGCCAAGGTCAGGCCCTGGGCCCTTTTCCATTGATCTCCTTTAGCGCTTAGGAAATCTAACCTAATTAGGTAAGCAGGGTAGCTGGATACTTCTGCTAAAATGATCAGCCAGGAAATAGTTTAAAGTTTCAAACGACCTGACACTCAGCCCCCTTGCTGAGACAAGTGGGCCTAATTTGCACCTCTCCTAAAGCTGTTAGGTGAAAAGGCAGGACTCAGCAGTTTGCATTCACCACTGTAGGAGTTCATAGAGTATTAGGATTGGAAGGGACCTTAGGAAGTCATCTAGTCCAACCCCCTGCTCAAAGCAGGACCAATCCCCAAATGGCCCCCTCAAGGATTGAACTCACAGCCCTGGGTTTAGCAGGCCAATGCTCAAACCACTGAGCTATCCCTCCCCTCCTACACAAGCAGAAGCAGAGGAGCTGCCGCTGGTCCAAAACCCAGGCTGTGGTCTATACACACCACACTTTTAAATGTGTGCGTGTCCCTATAAAGCAGGGTGTTCTCAGCTACATTTAAGAAAGAAACCCAAAGGTGATGTCAGTTTGGTGTAGATTTTCAGCACAATGCTCAGAGGAATAGAGACATAAATCCGATTAGCACTAATTGAAACTGGCTGGCTAATCCATCCACCACACTCACTGCTGAAACCGTGCCCTTTAGTTCACATCCCTTTGTGATAATAACCCTGAATTTGATCGTTATTGTTGTAGGGGAAAGAGCTGGACCTTGTTTATACAGGTGCTGCCCAGAAGAAAGGCCTACTCTTTTAAGCCTGGAGTTAGCCAGCTGGAATGCTACTATTTAATAGAAGAATTAGTAGGTTTGCTGTGCATCAGGGCAATTGCAACAGGAATGAATATTTTGCATGAATGGTTTTGGAGGGAATGGGAGAAGCTAGGTATCAGAGCACTGTTTTTTAGAGTCAGTGGGTGTCTAATGTAAATAAAAATTGATGTGTTTTATAGAGAAAAATATATTAGGACAGAGTGATTTTTTTGAACCCTGTCTCCCTGCAAATACAGGATTGTTTAATTTCAATGTGGGTTCAACATTACTTATTGAGTAACTGTTTATTTTTTTATTTAGACCTGTCTCCTGACCACAGCCCTGCGTCTTCAGCGTGAGGCAGAAATGGAGTCAATGAGTTTTCTCTTCCAAACTGAGCTACGTTTTAACAAGGTGTGTGACTTTTCTCTTTTCCTAAACCTCTTATTTCCCCTCTCTTTTCTAAAGTCCAGATCCTGTTTCCACTGGATTAGCGAGCAAAGTTCCTGTTGATTTTAATGGGAGTAAGATTGGTTATTCTGGGGCAGGACTGATGGTAGGGATCAGGGTTTTTACAGGACTGGACTGAGGTCCCTGAGGGCTGTGTTTGGAGCAAATCTGCCATCCCAGTAAAATGGTACGAGTTTTGAAGCCCGAGCCTGCCTCTCAATAGGCCTGATTCTACCATCCTGCCTGTTGCTGATTAGTACTGACTCACGTGAGCAGTCCCATTGCATCAGCTTGAGTAGGGGTTGTAGAATGGAGTCAATGGCAAAGCCTTGTGATGACTCACTGGCATCCAAATCCTGCTGGCCTTACTCGAACACATTAAGTTTCCCTGGGTGAGTCATGGCCTACACTTAAAATGTAAGTTGACATTGCTCAGGCGTGTGAAAAGTTCACACCCCTGAGTGCTGTAGCTATGCCAACTTACCACCCAGTGTATGGTTCCATTGACCTAGTTACCGTCACTTAGGGAGGTGGTCTTTCTACAGTGCTGGAAAAGCCCTTTCCATCTCTGTAGGGTGCACCTATACTGCAGGGTTATGCCAGCGTAGCTGTGGTGCCACAGCTGCCTTAGTCCCTATGGTATAGACATGGTCTGAGCAGACCTGTCCCAAGCTCTGACACTTTGTAGTTTCTGAATGGAGTCAATTAGCATTTATGCATATTCTAACGACCCAGAATTTTTCCCAGGAGCCCGACACAAGGATGAAATGAATTTTAAACAGGATTTTATTGACTAGCAGAGGAATCTCCTTGCAGGGTGGTGGATCTAATGAACACAACAGACACATGCAAACCTATATAGGCTTGTTGTGGGGGAAACGGGGTTGTGCTGAGAGAAGGAAGAGAACTATCTGCTTAAAGGCTCTATGAGATAAGCTTGTTAATAAAGATGGTCAGAAAGACACATGGCTTTCCCTGCTTCGGGGAGTCTGCACTTCAATGTTAGAGATTGGAGGCTTGTTTGTCAAGCTAAACGGAAGCTGTGACAATCCTTTTAGAGAGATTTTCTGAAACCTCCAAGGGGAACATACTAAGGAGATCTCACAATCCAGAGGCTATATTTACTTATGTAAGGATTTCCGTTAGGTCCACTAGTCCTTGTCCATCTAGGCAACATTTGAATAATGTTGGGCACATGATTGTTACTGGGTTCACACTCTGTCTATAAGAATTAAAATTCACAAGGATCAAGATGCTGTTATAGATGCTAAGTTTAAGCCTCCAGATGTAGCTGGAAAATTAGATGTTACCTTTAATCTTTCCAATGTATGCCTAGAAAAATGTTCTGACAATATGAATTATTTCAGAGGGGAAGGAAATAGGCTCTTTTCATGTTGTGTATGTGTATTTATTGTGTTAGTGTAGGAGCCCCAGCATCAGGATAGCTGGGGGTGACCGGCAGAAGCTGGTGCAAGCACAGGCTGGTGCAGTCTGTTAGAACTACTATGCAGCTGGGAATTCTTCCTCCCAAGTAGCGACATTCAGCAGATTGGAGTGGCTGCTTACATGAGGAGTCTATATATCTGCATTGGGGTCAGCTGGTCAGGCCCTTGCTTGTGGAGTGGCTGGGCCCTGGTTAACTGGGACATGCCTATCATAGGACATGCAGGTAATTATCTCAGATGACTCCCCAGCTCAGGCTCAGGAGTGACTGATCACACCAGTCATTGATCAGTATCTCACTGGGGTAGGCCCTGTACAAACACAGAACAAAAAGTTGTTCTCTGCCCCCAAATGCTTACAATGCAGTATAAGACCAGAGACAACAAATGAATGCAGACGGATGGGGGAATACAAAGAAAACAATGAGACAATATTGGTCAGCATGACAGGGAGGGCCGGCACTTCCATTTAGGCGGCCTAGGCAATCACCTAGGGCGCCAGGATTATTGGGTGGTGGCATTTTTCGGGGGGGGGGTGCTGCAGGCAGCTCCTGTGGACCTGCCGCAGTGGTGCCTGCGGAGGGTCCCCTGGTCCCGCGGCTCCAGTGGAGCTGCTGCAGGCATTCCTGCAGACGGTCCGCTGCTCCCGCGGGCTCCAGTGGACTTCCTGCAGGCACGGCTGTGGCAGCTCCACCAGAGCCGCAGACCAGCGGACCCTCTCCACAGGCACAACTGCGGCAGGTCCACCGGAGCCACGGGACCAGTGCACGTGGTAGCGAAATGGGCTAGGAGAAATGATCTTTGCAGAAACATTCTGAATGGATATGAGTACGGTAAGGTTGCACCTGTCAGGGCCAGAAAGAAGGATATTGCAGCAGTCAAGATGTAAGATGCTGAGAGCCCGGACGAGAGTTTTAGCTGTGTCGATGGATAGGGAAGGCCATATCAGAGATGGTCTGCAGAAAAAGAACCTGCAAAATTTAGATCTAGATGTGATGGCCAAGAGATATGTCCAAGTTGAAGACAATGCCAAGGTTATGGGCCCTACTGGCCAGTGGGATGATGGTGTTATTCACAGTAACTGTGAAAGGAGATAGTGTGGAGTGTGAAAAAAAATATCAAAATAATCATCAAATGGTTATCAACATTTTTCATTAAATGAAAAAAACCTAATAATAAAAAGTTAGCACATTGATCCATATGCATTCAAGATCCTATAACTACAAATGAACAACTACAGAGTGGGTAATGGTGCTCTGATGTAGAATGCCACTCCCACTGTTCTACCTACCCTATCCTAAACAGGTTGTAAACAGTGATTTTAATATTCCAGTTGTGGGACTCATCCTGCCAGGTTCCAGTTACATCACATTTCTTTTCTATAGGAATTTCTGATTCCTCTTGCTTATTACTCAAACTCCTTGCATTTGTGCATAATCAACAGGAAAATGTCTTCTCTTCATTCTTTGCCACCTCCGCTCAATTTGTTCATGACACCCTGAATTTGAATTTGTACTGCATTTGCACCCTTAGTTACTTCCCCTAGTGTTTTTAGTTTAAAGCACTCCTGGTTATTCCAGCTAGTCTCCAGCCAAGAAGAATGGCCCCTCACCTGTGAGACGCTGGCGGTCCCATTTGTACAGTTCCCCCTCCCCACTGGAATGTAGCCCAGTGTTTCACAAAACTAGAATCTTCAGCTTTATGCCAGTTTGTGCAGCCAAAGGTTCACCTCTGGTGTTTTCTGCCTTCTCTTGCTCATGGGACCAGAAGGCTCTGCGAGAAGATAAATTGGACTTTCCTCTTCTTCAGCTCCCTTCCAAGATTCCTGAAGTTTTCAATAAGATGTGAACTTCCACATGATGTCCTATCATACAGAGAATCCACCACATCCTTAGGTAGGTTCCAACAGTTAATTACCATCAGAATTATAAATTTGTGCTTCATTTCTGGTCATGTGTCTAGCTTCAGCTTCCGACATTGGATCTTCTTATGCCTTTTTAATCATCAGAAGTCTCTTTACTGTGTAGGTACTTGTAGACTGTGATCAAGTGACCTGTTAACGGTCTTCTGCATAAACTAAATAGGATGAATTTGTTTAGTCTCACTATAAGACATGTTTTCTAGAGGCATTATGAGGTCATGTAATCATTCTTCTAACTCTTTTCTGAACCTGTTTCCAGTTTTTCAACAGCCTTTTTTGAAGAGTGCATACCAGAAATAGACACAGCATTCCAGTATTGGTCTCATAATGCCATGTACAGAGATAATACCGCTTTGCTATTACTTAATATTCTCCTGATTGTACATCTAAGGATGGCATTTGCTCTCTCAGCTGAGGTTGAGAAGTCAAACACTCAAAAATGCAGAGATATGGTTGAAAGCTCTACCTTAGTTCTTTCCTTCAGCACTTAGACCTTTAAAATAAGAGATTCTCTTTATCTCGTAAGTTATTTGCCATTTAATAATAATAAATATAATATAATATGAGCAGGAAAGTTTATGTAACCTTTCATACAGTGGGTTACAAGGCAGTGCCAGCTTGGCTTGATTAAGTTCAAATCAGGTCTACAGAATGAGTTAAGTCTGAAGAAAATTGGTTCAGTATCTTTGCAAGTTATTAACTAAGGCCCCGATTCAGCCTTAAGAACACATTTAAGTGCCTTACTGAACTGGAGTCTCAGCTTCTCCAAATGCACTTGCCATTGAACTGAAAGCTAAAATCTTGGGCCGTGTTACAATCTGGGGAGCATCCAGGACTTTTACCTAGGTGTTCAATTCTCTCCAGCAAGCTGAAGCTTATCACACGCTCGCTAACCAGAGAACATTCATTGTGAAAGGAAGCATTGTCGTTTAGTAGTTTAGCCTGCTGGAACCAGGAGATTTGGGATGTAAGTTACAACAGCATCCATGAGTCACAACCTACAGCTGCCCTGGTGTCCATAGCCCCTAGCAAGCCATCTGTGCCAAGGTTTGTAAGGGGTGCTCTGCACAAGCCATCTATAGACTGATTTACACAGGATCACTGGAGGAATTCTCCCAAGGCCAGCAGAGGTTCTTTCACGTCAGCATGCTAGCAGAGTAGCATACAGGGGCCATAGTGTGAGGGCATTCCTTCCAAAGTGGGTAAAATAGAGTGATTTTACAAATTAAAGACCACAAAGTGACAGCCTATTTTAATTTGTACTTTGACTTTTCCCTGTTAACTACTTTTTAATTTAATTAACCCAAAAAAGTATTAAGGGAGGAGATACGAGTAGGGGGAGTAATAATAGATATACAATAAATATGCCAATCGTGTATCTTTGTACATCATTGTTTCTCCAATATAAGGAGTCAGTCTTGTGTTACTGTGTGCTAGATAACAAAATACTGAATAAAAATAAATGTTTACCACCTCATAAAACAGGCAGTATAATAAAAAAGAGAAATCTATTTATGGTATGGCCTGATTCAGACAATACTTATGTACATGTGTAACTTGAATCATCTGATTGGTTCTATGGAATTAGCCCTTACTGGTAGAGCTGGTCAAAAATTGTGATTATTTTTCATTGGAAATTTTGAAAAATATTCACTTTTCATCTATTTCCCACATTTTAGTTTTTTTTGACAAGAAAACAAAACAAAAAACTGAAAACCTTTTCAACAACAAAAAAGTTTGGTTTTCAGTACCAAATGTTCAGTTTTTGTTTGTTTTTTAAATGAAAACCTGCAAAATTTCAAACAACACAAACATTTCCCATGAAAATGCTTTGGTTGAAAAGCCATGTTTCATGAAAAAGGCTTATGGATAAAAATAAATGTCACCTAGGTCTGCTTATAAATTACTCACACATGGTAAAATCACGAATGATCTTAAGTATTTGCAGAAGTATTAAGGCTGTCTTCCAGTTAAGACTTATGCATGTGTTTTAACTTGGGTTCAAAAGGATTACTCACAGTGTGCAAAGTTAAACATAAACATAAATCTTTGCAGTGCCAGGGCCTAAAATCTAATTTATTTTTCAACCCATCAATCTAGTGCAGAGGTCAGCAACCTTTCAGAAGTGGTGTGCTGAGTCTTCATGTATTCACTCTAATGTAAGGCTTCACGAGCCAATTATACATTTTAACGTTTTTAGAAGGTCTCTTTCTATGTCTATAATATATAACTAAACTATTGTTTGTATGTTAAGTAAATAAGGTTTTTAAAATGTTTAAGAAGCTTCATTTAAAATTAAATTAAAATGCAGAGCACCCCAGACTGGTGGCCAGGACCCAGGCAGTGTGAGTGCTACTGAAAATCAGCTCACGTACCGCCTTCGGCACACATGCCATAGGTTGCCTACCCTGATCTAGTCTTTAAAAAAATAATTAGAAACAGATTATTGATGCATAAGAATTAATGCACATAATTTTTACGCGCACCAAAGGGAGTTCACCTCATAAATTCTCATGCACTGAGATGAGAATATCCCATTTAATTTCCAGTTACTTCATTTCATCTACCTCTTTTTAAACATAAATATACTGGGGGAGATTCTTATCCTGGGTCATTCAGAATTTTTATGACTCCAGGTGGAATACATTCTCCCAAGAGACTTAAACCACAACGCAAGAGGGGAAGTGAATACCCTCAAAAGTAATTACATAGTTCAGTCATATTTTAAAGTACAGTGGCCATTATTACATTGACATCTTTTGCGTACAGAAAAACTGTCATTTTTTTAACCTCAGTGACTGCCCCCAAATTTAAAAACGGATAAAATTAACAAAAACTGTGTCATGAAACTAACCCTCCCCCACACTTCTAATAAATCCCACAGTCAGATTGTTCCAACTCATGTCCTTCTTTCCCCTACTTGTTTCCTTTGAATTGTGTGCATGTTTGTGCCAACCCTGTTCATGTTTTAAATTCTTCAGGGCTGAGATAGTGCTGTGTAGTAACTAGCACAACTTGAGCACTGTTATCACCTTCAGCAAGTCGTCACCACTCAGATGAGTAGTTCTGTTGGCTTCAGCAAGATTACTTGCATGAGGAAGGACTGCTCCTCGGAGTAGGGATCCAAACTTATTTACTGTTCGTACAGAGGAAAATTGCAGGGTCTCAGTGTAGAAACGATTGGCAAAAGCTGACCTGTATAATGGTGATCCTGGTAATTGCACACTGAAGTAATGTCCACTCTATGTTCAGGCTTTGATCGTGCAAAGACTCTCACACACGCTTAATTTTATGTACAGTGCTCTGAGTAAAATTCAATGGGACAAAAAACCTTCAAAAACAGACTCCAATGAGAAACTGCTGAATTGGAATTAATTTGCAAACTGGACACCATTAAATTAGGCTTGAATAAAGACTGGGAGTGGATGGGTCATTACACAAAGTAAAAACTATGCTAATATTTCCCCCCTACTGTTACTCACACCCTCTTGTCAGCTGTTAGAAATGGGCCTTCCTGATCACTACAAAAATTGTTTGTTTTCTCCTGCTGTTAATAGCCACCTTAATTGATGAGTCTCGTTATAGTTGGTTTGGCAACACCCATTTTTTCATGTTCTGTGTGTGTGTGTGTGTGTGTGTATATATATATATACACACCTTCCTACTGTATTTTCCACTGCATCCATCTGGTGAAGTGGGTTTTAGCCCACGAAAGCTTATGCTCAAATAAATTTGTTAGTCTCTAAGGTGCCACAGGTACTCCTGTTCTTTTTACATTGATCTCTGGAATTAATCCTAGGTTAAATAAACCTGGAGTTTTAAAAACCTGAACGTGCTCTAAAGTTGCTCTGCTATACCTGTGCTAAGATGGCTATCTAGGGGTGGGATCTTCAACATATGTGAGTTAGACACTCAATTGCCATTGGCTCTCGATAGCCTTTGTGCCGGTCTACACCACAAAAAAACAAACCAACCTACCACAGTAAGTCTCAGAGCCTGATCAACTGACTCAGGGTTTGTGCTTTGGGGCTAAAAAGACCAGTGTAGATGTTCCTGATCAGCCTCGAGCTCAGGTCCTGAGACCAGTCCTTCCCCTCTCTCAGAAAACTAGAGGCCAACCCAGAGAAGTGCAGTGTCCTTTCCCAGCAACATGCTGAAAGCTGCCCTCCTGTAAAGGGGTGTTGCAGCTTATTTCCCCCAAAGGGCCAGAAGGGATCAGCTACATCAGGTGTCTTTCTGGGGTGGCAGAGGTATACAACACCCCTTTCTCGGCAGTGAGTCTCATGGCTCCACCTAACCTGATGTTCTGGCACGCATCACACTACTCTCCTCTCTAGAAGCTTTCCTGGATGTGCCCGACATATCATTCAGCACTAAGTGTATTAGAAAAGTTATGAAATATTCCATAAATTTCACTCCTGTTATGGAACAGCATGTCCTTGCCAAATCCAACCCACTGCACAAGAGAAGGTTACTACAAAAGTCTGCTAATAAAACCACTGTAGTGTTGTGGCTCAAAACTATTTGTTTTATAAAATAAGATTTTTTTCTGTGCGGATCAAAAACTTGTCAGGGAAGAAATAACTTTTTTAATGACTATCAAACCATAAACTTGGAAATTTGAGGTTAGAGGCTATCATAAGCATCTTTCCCAATTCTGAACCTTAGCGTCCAGAAATCTGGGTGCCTAGCATGAACCTCCAAGCTTAATTACCAGCTTGGATCTTATCTCGCTGCCACCAGAGAGAATTTCAGCGCCTGTCTCCTCTGGTCCCCAAACTTTCCCTGGAGGGACCCAGCCCAGAAGCTCTGAGTCTTACCAGCAAGGGAAATAACCCTTCCTTCCCTCTCTCTCCCCCCAGACTTCCTCTCTGGCAACCTGGGTAGTACTGATGCAATCTCTTTACATACTAATACCAAGAAGGATGTTCCTCTACTCCACAAGAGACAAACCCAAATACAAGGAACGAAAAAGATTCTATCTCCCCCCCCTCCACCAATTCCCTGTGCTGCAGAGTTCACCTCCGTAGATCTAACACAAAGAGAATTCCCCTCCCTTGTTCCTTAGCCTACCCAGAGAGAAAAAACTTCAACAAGTCTTAAAAAAAACTTATATTAAAAGAAAGAAAAAAGGACTAAGAATGTAATCTCTGCATCAAGTGACAATTACGGGCTATTGCTTATAAGAAAATGAATAAACAGTCTGATTCAAAAGATATCCAGTTTGAAACATCCAGCAAGCTACACACCATGTAAATACACCAAACAACATAAAGCCTATATGTTTTTCTACCTGTACTTACAATTGGAACAGAAATGAGAAGGATAGAAAGAACCTTCTCATAGCTGAGAGACAGACAAAGACTCAGACACCAAAAAATCCCTCCCTGACTTTGAAAATCAGTTTCCTGATTGGTCCTTGTCAGGTGTTTGGTTCCCTTTGTTAGCCTTTACAGGTAAAAGAACATAACCTTTAGCTACTATTTATGACAGAGGCATCATATGTCCTCAACATAGATACCATCAATCGCCATCTTTCTAGACAGAGAACATGATACTTTTTGGAACGATAGTAACAACACGAACAACTGGAAGCTTGTCCTGTTATAAGTTAATGAAGAACAAGAATGGGCTATACTGGGTCAGACCAAAAGTCCATCTCGCCCAGTTTCCTGCCTTCCAACAGTGGCAATGCCAGGTGCCCAGAGGGAATGAACAGAATGAATAATCATAATGATCCAACCCCCCCGCTGTCACCCATTCCAGCTTCTGGGAAACAGAGGCTAGAGACACCATCCCTGCCCATGCTGGCTAATAGCCATCGATGGACTATCTTCATGAAATACCTAGTTCTTTTTTAAAGCGTGTCCTGGAATATAGCAAAGCGGAATAACAATTTCTATTAATGTTGCTTTAATGACTGTTTGTTTCAGTTAGGGGATGACACACTAATCTCTTTATTTTGGTTGACATGCCTCCATCTTTTATGGATGTCTCAACACGACTCCAAAATACAGATAAAATGAGGGGAAATATGAATCTCTTCTTAAACATAGAAAGAATTTCCTTTCTACTGGTTTGCATTCCACATCTCATCTATTCCAACCGAATTAGTGGTTTCTCCCAGCATACTAGTGTAGTTTGATTATTTGAAACAGCATAATACAGTTTCAGATAATTTGTCTTTAGTTAAATGTTTTGTTTTTGTTTTGTTTTTTGTTTTTTTTGCTAAGTTTGGAGCATTTCTATTCTGTATAGAGGAAGCATGGTATAGTTTTATGTGGGGAAAAACTTCTTTCTTTATAGAATTAGGGTTGGAAGAGACCTTAGGAGGTCATCTAGTCCAATCCCCTGCCTCAAAGCAGGACCAACACCAACTAAATCATCCTGCCAGGCTTTGTCAAGCCTGCTTTAAATCTCTAAGATGGAGATCCACCACCTCCTAGGTAACCGCATTCCAGTGCTTCACCACCCTCCTATGAAATAGTGTTTCCTAATTCCAACCTAGACCTCCCCCACTGCAACTTGAGACCATTACTTCTTGTTCTGTCATCTGCCACCACTTAGAACAAACTAGTTCTATCCTCTTTGGACCCCCCCACCCCATTCAGGTATTAGAAGGCTGCTATTAGCCTTCAACTTACTTTTAGTGGTTGTCTTTCCAAAGCCTGTTCATGATGAAGGGGACTAATGAGCTGTCCCATTTGTCCCAGGGAAGGAGCTGAACTGCTTTGAGTGCCCATCTTCCAAAGAGTGTCTGACCAGTGCTGATCGAGAGGGGACAAAGAGTACTGTAGACAGAAATCTGGCCGATTTTAATTGTTGAAACCGTTCCTGTAAAGGCCTAACATGAAGCAATAGCTGTCGCTAAACTTTGCTATGGCAAGTAACGCATGATGGGCTCGAGGCAGCTCTCTGTGCTAAAAGCAAGGCCCAGATACCCATCCTATAGATACACTACAAATCCAGGGAGGCATGGTCTTTTGGCTAGGACCTCTGCTCCCTAAAGGGTGTAGTGCACAGCACATCCTAGGCAGAGGCTCAAGCTGTTTCTTTTAAAGATCAGCAGGGAGCATCCCTCCATTGTTCTCCCTCAGCAATGATGCACTATCCTGGTTCTAGTAAGCCTCACGGAGCTCACGCCTCCCGCATTATTGCTGAAAAGTGATGCACCTGGGAGCCCCTTGTTAAAATTCTGCCACCAAACTGAAAGGAAGATGGGGGTGGTTGCCTTGCTGTGCTGGAATTCACCCCACTTCCTGAACACTGCTAAATCGTCCTTGCCACTGGTGACTTAACCCTGAGCTTCCTGAAATACTTCTGAAGAGCAACTTTATGGCTTTTGGAATACCTCAAATGTTAGGAATTTGCAAGCCTTGCCCCAATGTTCTCCATGCCCCACTTCCACCATAAAGCTGAGCTCTGAGCTATATGACCAATATATATGTCAGGAACAGGGTACAAAGATACCAGAACAAGGGTTAAAATAAGTTTGTGGTGCCCCGTTCTCAATTAGGGTTATGAGGGAGTGTTTCAGATTCAGTGTTTCGGTTTAAAAGATGATCCTTGGTGGAACTTGGTGCTGTATAGGTATGTATAGTAGGAAGAGAGCCTGAGATGTATGAGGCCTGAGCTAAAGTAGTGGGCAAGCTTTGCTGATATAAAGCAAAGTTAGCACAAGTCAGGCTGTGAGTAAATGTCAGGCTCTGCCTGCTTGCAAGTTCACCAGAATCTGGCAAGAACAGGGCTGATATTGCAGACACACACGTTCCTAAGAAGTGCTAGGTACAGAACATCCATGCAAACGCATTCCAGAAGAGTGGTACCAGAACATCCCCATATCAAGGATGGTACAAAAACATTCCCCAAGGAGAACAGGAACACACTGACCCCCCTCCTAAAAGATAAGGTCAGGATGACAGTGTGATAAATAGAGCTGTTTTAATTGAACCAACATGTACAAGGAGATAGGTAAAAATAACTAGCTGCATCAGGGGGCAGTACGTAACTTGTTTGTATCAGGGTATAAAGAGGTATCTCTGAGAGTGTGTCTTGGTCTACCCTAGGGGCGGGAATGGAAAATCCTGCCATTCACTGAGCTGCGTCCATTGTCACGGGCATACATGTGTTAGTATCCTTGTAGAGTATGCCAGGTGCTATTACTGTGCTTTGTCAACAATAAACCTGGCCTGGTGCCTTCGTACCTTAATGCATCTTGTGGTCATTGAGTGGTTTGCTTGAGGTCTGCTGTGCTATCTGTCTGCACAGAGGTGGGGCAGCACACATGCAGCCGAACATCTAACCACACTGGTGACCTCTGTTTACTGACCTGGTAAATAAGAGTGCTGTCCTCTCTAGCAATCCCGCAATCCATTTGGCATGCAAACCAAAGTAACAGATACTGGGGAAACAAATTCAGGTTTTGCAAGAGCAGGTAACGACCCCCACTCTACTTTCAAAGCCAGAATAAAACCCAAGGGTGTGGGTTCCCAGCTGTGCAGAGCGATACTCCTTGCTCATGGCTAAAAATATAATCTTCTTTCTCATATATTTTTACATCCTGGTTAAGTTTTCCTTTATATCCTTTCTCGGTTTGCTAAACTTGCTGCTGCTGCCTGTACCTTCTTTGCGATGATGAATGTAATAAGAGTGGAACATGGACATAGGACAGGAGGTCATTATGTCAAGACATTCTGATTTACAACCTCGGTGTTCTTCTCTTGTCGAGTCCTCTGTGCTGACTTATCTAAATTTCATCTACGATAATCTTGGAGGAGGAGGAGGGTACTTTAAACAGGAACTCAATCCATATTGATCGTACTTTATTATTACAGATGTGGACAAACTTTTGCTAGTTGCCTGGCAGACGTTTAGAGAACTCTGATTGATATCGCCATGCTCCATCACCTGGCCCGCTTTTAGACAGTCCATATAACATCTTGAGAGTTAAAAATAATTAGAGTTAAATAATTAGTAGATTAAATAATCAAGGTAGTTTATCAATGGGGGAACATTTTGTGCTGATAGAAAAGCATGAAAAGTGCCAACCTATTCAACCTCATTAAATCAGTGATGTATGGTGCCTCATTACGGAGAAGCATTCTTTCTGGGTGATCTCTAGGACTACAAACCATGTTATTTTTCTCCCTGACACATTAAAGATCAGCTTAAAAGCCCTTCAGTGTATCGGTTCTTTAGAATTGTATTCCGGGGGTAGAGGAACCAACGGCACAAATGTCTTTATTTTCTTTTTTCATCGTGAAGAATGACCCCCGGTATAATGACAATCGCGTGCATATGAATGTTGGGGCAGAGTGGGTCTTGAGTCACAGTTGCAGGCAAAGGCTGGTGGATAAACTGGACCACCCAGTAGTAGCCTGGAGAAAGACCTCGGAGTCATGATTCCATCCTTGCTGCTGTGATCATTAACTGTGGGTCTATACCAGTGCTAAATTATTACCTGTGCTGGCTCAGTTACCCAGGCCAATGAAAGGGAGCTGCTTGGAGCCCAAATTTGGTCCATTCTCTGACCCTCCTTGTCTACTCTCTGCCCACCCGCTTTGGTGGGGAGGGTATCCCTGCTGTCTCTAGAGCACATGCTCTGCAAGTCTGAGTAGGCCACAGTGTTGGGGAGCATCGTTACTCCCTTGCAGAGAGGTGTAGTCTGAGTCGCAATCTAGCCCATACAATACGTTTAAATGGTACATCCTGTCTATAGAGACAAACCATGCATGTTTCAGGGGACATGCCAGGAATACAGTATAGCGTATATCCTGAAATAGGTCGCTATTGCTAAGCCATGTGTGTAGTGTTGCATGACTGAGTATATTGCAAACAGGGAGTGAAGCTAAAACATGAATCTAGGCTTTGCCCCCCCCACCAAAAAAAAAAAGTTCAAAGCCATATGTATGCAAATTTAATTTCCAGTCAGGCAATTTTAGATATGAAAGTGACAACATGCTTCTTATTTACACTAAGGCCCTTTAATGCCACTCTGGCAGCAGAAAGTGGACAGAAATGGCCCCTTGACAGTACCACATGCAGGGTGTCTCCTCACTGGTGTGAAACTAGCATAAGAGCTCTTTGCTGTAATCTGGGAGCAAGGCTAGCAGAGTGGGCATGCTCAGGTTGGCATGGAGGGTGGGAGAAATAGGGAGTGGGTGGCTGAGTGCACTGCTGTCTGGCTATCTTTACTTTCTACTGTCCATAGGGACAAATGAAAAGCAGAGCATAAATTAGAAGTGTCACAGTTCAAGGCACCTGAACCTCTAGTCCCCCTTTGTGGTGCCGCAGGGCACCCGCTTTTAGGATCCTGGCTCCTTAGCCATCACCTCTCTTGGGCAGATACATGCATCTCTCTCCTTCCTGCGAGGGTTATTTCCAGGCTATGCCATTCTCTGCCTACACGGTGAATTCCGCTGCAAGTCAGACTGTCTCAGCTGGTCTGCTTTGCCTTCTCCTCGGAGGCTATCAACAGCATAACTACCCATAGGTAAGTTACCACACAGCCCTTTCTAAGCAAGCACATTTGTTCTTAAGGTGAAAACATTCAAAGCAATAAAAAACTACACACATGCTAATAAGCTTACCAGAGATCAGCCCCAACTCCAACAAGGATTCTGGCAGGTGGTCAGTCCCCAAACCCAAAGTGGGTTTTCTGCAGTTACAAGTTCATAACACCTTTTGCTCAGAACAGGAGCCCCCATGACTTTGGGTGTCTGATCTTGTCCTCATTTAATAGGTGATCAGGTTTCCGCCACAGGGTGAAGCTTCAAAAGGCTGAGTTCTTGCATAACCGGAAGAGGGTATGTTTGCGTACACCTTCCTCTAGAGATTTCTTGGGAAACTCACTTAACTTTAAATTCATTCTCATCTGGCCCATGGTTTCAAATAGTCCTTTGAAGTTCTTAACCCTTTTCAGCGGTTACGTTAGTCACGTCTGCTCCCTGGAGACATTACATACAATCCCACCATAATACATAACATTTGTATTTGCATTTTTAATACAGTGATACAAAAATGCTTAAACATAATTCATTAAGCCAGGATATTGTAGGAAATTACCATGTTTGTCACAAGAAGTATCTCCTAGCCGTGCATCTTAGTTGTTTGCATATATGTATAATAGTTCCTAGTTCACATAAGGGTTATTCAGCACTAGACTTAGACATGCATTTACATTTTTGAAGGTGCCAAAGTATCAATTACCTTTTCAGCAAAATGGCATGTTTATTTAGAAGGGAAGGAAGCATTTAGTTACTAACTTCAATGCAAAAAATGATTTGTACTGTGAATGTCTGCAAAGGATTGCCAGATTGTCGATCATAAGGAGAAACCAGCACAGGTGCAGAGTTCCTGAGTGGAGAAAGTTTGAGAACCTCTCCTCTGTAACAATCTATTATATATAATCATGGTGATCAAATTGCTGAGGTTGAAGATGACATTGAGGGATTTTTGGTTTGGCAGTTCTCTTTTCAGCATTGATAATATTGTGTTTGTTTATGCAACCCCCTAGATAACAAGTTAATCATACCAATTAGTATATTATATATAACGGTTTAAATGTAACCTTTCCCCGAAAGAAGTTGTGGTGCACGCTTGTAAACTACTTCTTGCTTTTCTGCTTTGTAGTGAAAAAAGAGACTTCTCATCTTAAAGGAGAACTCAGGTCCCTATTTCACTACAGGATGAAAACAAGGACTGAAATCCATCCTCTGCTTGAGAAAGGTACTTTGTCTCCTCCTCGGTTAAAACCTTTCATTGCACAGACACCGACTTTATTCTTTCTAGGTGGGTGCTTCACCCCCCTCTCTGCCCTGAGGCCACGCCCCATGCTGCCCCTTCCCCTAAGGCCCCATGTTCGCTCTACCTCTTCCCACCCTGCCCCCGAGGCCCCAGCTCTACTTCCTGCCCCCGCTCCACCCCCGAGCATGCCCCGTCCTGGCTTTGCCTCTTCCTGTCCCCATGCCGCCCCTTCTCCCAGGACCCACCGAACAGCTGATAGGTGGGTAGGTGACTGGTGGGTGCTCTGCACCCACTATTTTTTATAGTTGGCACCTATGTTTCATTATATCAGATGAGTCCTTGTTCTTGAGGGTCAGGAGCCCACATAATCATGTGAAAATAGTTGATGTGAATATAAAGCAGGCTCACAGTAATCGCTAGGATTGTTTTAAAGTTAAAAGGTGACCGGCATCTCTGCACATTGTCACCAGACTGCACGTTCTACGGCAACCCCTAGGCCTGATTCCTGTGCTGACCGGCATAGCTTTACACCGGTGTTACTCCAGAGATGTAAGTGGAATTACTTGTGTTGTACACCCAAGTTAATGAGAGCACAATCAGGGAGCAATGAAAGACAGATGCGGAAACCCAGAGGCAAACAGGGCTTTATCCCAAACATCCCATTAGGTTTATAATACCAGTAAACTCATTTTTGTTTTACCTACTCAGCACATCCTACTGTGTGCATAAACATTCCTACCACCCCCTTAAATTTAAGCAAATTATGGGCACGTATTGAGCTACTTGTTACTAATATCTCAGCTCTATTTTCTAATTCCTAATTCACGCTTGAAATTGATTAAAACTGCTAATCCTTGACAAGGCTGCAAAAATAGATGCTAATTTACTGACGTGCTCTTTTAAGAAACTTCAGGTTTCTTGTTTATAAATTAAATTTAAGCAGAACATTCAAGGTCCTTCCCAATTTAGCGTGGAGGGGACAAGGATTTACATGATGAAACGCTACCTGCCCTTGAACTTACTGTACAGTATGGAAGAGAAGGGCTGACATTACACTTTCCTCAGGTCGGGGAAAGAGATGAGTGTGTCATTAAGATTTTAAGTAGGTTTCATTAGATTCTCTTAGCCTTATTGCAAAGCTAGATACAAGGGCAACCGTGACAGAAGGTGCACAAGAGCAACCCGAATTTCACTCGACAGTGCAGAGAGTTGTAAATGGCACTCTCTTTCACACATGCAGGGCTCCAGCAATAAGCCCCCTAAGGCAGTGAGCTGGCCTCCATTGAGGGATTCACTAGGGTGAGGCAATGTTAAGGCAACAGCGTAGCATTGTACTACCACAGAGGGATCACCGGGAAGCATTGTGTCTAGGGGAGGTCGGAGGCCTGGTGCACAGGGAGAAGGTGCACACTGCTCTATCTCTGCCTGGGGTGCCGCACTGTCTCACACCCACCTCATCATCCTGCATACCCAGCTAGCTCTGCTGGGCAGCACGTAGTGGAATAGCCTTGGCTCCGCCCTCTCCCTCCCTGCCTCCTTTGGCCCTCCTCAGGGACTAGAATTTTGCCAGGGGTTAATGGGGGAAGGAAGGAAGAAAGGCTGTTTACTTTCTCTCATCCCCCCTGCATTCTGCATCCCATAAATCCAGGCAGAGATTGGTCTTTCATCCGTACCAGTAATCCTGGCTCATATCCTTTCCCGTGTGCGTTATATTGAAGGAGAATTTATAAATGCCCCAATCTGCCACCTGACCCAACAGGAAGTGTCAGCTGAGCAGTGACAATGACACATATGTGTAACAATCTCTTTAGGTTGGTATTTGCTTCCTGTGCCTTCATCCTGCTACTGTTCATGGCAATGGAGCACCATATGCAATGAGCATGGTGTAAACCTGCATTGATTCAGATGATGTGTGTTAATTGCTAGAGTGAGAAACCTTTTCTTATTAATTTTTGTCTTGTGAATGGGAATCTGCGTCAGTTACACACTGCAGGAGTGCAGGGGAAAAGGCAACAAGGATGTTTACATGAACGTAAAGTTCTAGATGGCTTTTGCAGCATGAAGGTCAGGCCTATGCAAAAGTATGTAGGCTCTGTTCTGCCACCATTAGTTTCCCAGAGTAGTATATGGAGTCCCACTAACATCAATGGGACTAATCAGTGAGAGGCAGAATCATGTCTTTAGCGACTCTGAAGACAAAGAGCCTGATTATCACTATTACTCAGTGAGTAGTACTTGCATTTAGTCCTGCGTCCTCTTAAGTCAATTGCAATCTTCCCATTCATTTATGGAAGGGTTTAAAAGTGTCTAGGTGACTTAGGAACACAAGTCCAATTAATCCAATTCACATAAGCATTTTGAAAATCCCTCCCTTAATTGGTGCAGGATCCTGCCCCATGGTACCTCTCAATGTAAATAGCACGGACAGACCACAACATAATATTTTACAGGTTCAGCCCTATGCCTGTTGAAGTCAATGAGGAGTCTAGCTGTTGATTTCTGGGAAGTGGTGGACCAGGCCCTAATTCTACAAATTTCAAGATGGGTTTAAGCCAGTAGACTCCTGTCATAAATTGATCAGAAACACACAGCTAAATCTCCCTTAAATCTTTTCAATTACCTCCTTCTCCATCCCTGAATTGTGAAATCTTTGGATTTTTTTTATTCAAAACAAATCATCTGCAGAAAAATAAATAACCCAAACATGTCTCAACCTGGCAGTGTCTCATGGGTGCTTTTTGTGGGGAGGGAGGAAGGTATTTTAAGGGCTGGTCTGCACTGAAAAGTTACATCAGCATAGCTATGTCTCTCAAAGAGTGTGAAAAATCTACTGCCCGAGGGACTAATAACCCAGCCTAACCCCTGATGTAGACAGCACTAAGTCAATGGAAGAATTCTTCTATTGACCTACCTGCTGCCTCTGGGTGGATTATCTACGGTGATGAGAAAATGTTTCATTTGTATTAGGCTATGCCTACACCAACAGAAGTTGGTCTAACAGAAGATATTGCCTCACCCACCTTGTCTCTCTAATATCCTGGGACTGACATGGCTACAGCTCTACTGCATACCCGTTACTAGGAATATTCTCTAATGAGGTGTCCCAGTATGTGGCATTGTCAACAACAAACCAGTGAGGCATCTCTAGTATTTTGTGAGAAATTAATTTTTAAGTCCTTGCATGTGTTTCATTACCCCCTGGTTTGTTTTAATATAGGTCTGATTGGTTTATATTAGTAACATGCTGCTTTACCCAGGGGTGTTCATTATCCACTGGAATCTCTTGATTACTTGGTAATTTTCATGTCCCTGTGTTACTAGCTTGCTGTCTAGGAAGGAATATATGTCATGGAAGGGTAAAGAAAACCTATAGGAAGAAACAATGTTCTTGTGGTTTATGACCCTGCCCATCACTCCAATGCCAGAGCTGTGTGTTAAGATGTATTATCTTGCACTAACACAAGGTTTCCTCTTTTCACCGATGCGACAATTATCTTGGCAAGCAGTTTGTGTGTTCCAGGTCTTCTGTGACTAAACAAGCAAAATGCCCACTTTGCAAGATTGGAAACGAGAGAGGCAGCACAAAACCTAATACATTCCTGTACATCCCCATTTGCCAGAAGGTTTCTCATAAATTCTTTCTTGCCAGAACATAAAAGCTAATAACCTTTCAAAACTAGGAGCTGCACTCTACAGGTGTGTGAGGCATATGGCATGTTCCCTATTAGCAGTGCAAATTTAATCAGTCATAATAATATTCAAATAGTATTACTCATCAAGAAGCAATTGCCAACAAGCAATTGCTTTGCTCAAGTTCTTGTCACTTTTCCTGCCTTTGACAAACCTAAAGAAGAGCTTTGATTAAAACTTAAGTCTCCTTAAAATATAGATTTCTCTTTGAATGAAAGGAAGTCAGGTCTTCTAGAAAGTCTGTTGCTTTTCAGTGATTGTTTCCTGAGGTAACTGCTTCTTATGTCTAGATTTCAGGTACATCAGACTGAGATAGACTTTGACTTTTATTTTCCAGTTAAAAAAATAAAAAAACTAAACAGACTGTACTTCAGTTAGTGAATTGACAAAATTTAGCACGAGGTGAACAATCTCATTTTTTTTTTAATTCCGTCCTGATTTAAGTTCATTGCACAATGCTGTTTGTTGTTTCCAGACTTTTGCTAATGGATTCATATAGTGGGTATTTAGTTTTACATCTTCAAGCTCTGATCCTTACTTTAGCAATGATAAGTTTTCCCATATGTCCTATAATCATTAGCTAGTTAATAATCTGAACACTGAGGTGAAAAATTATGCCATTTAATGAATGTGGAAACTGAGGCAGGGAATCAAGTCCCCAGAGGGAGCCACTGTTAAAGCCAAGATTAGAATTAAGGAGTCCTGTGGCCAGGCTACTAGTCCATAAGATACATTCTCACATATTTATCTAAATGAAGTAAAAACTTGGGTTATTTCCAGAGGGTGAATCTCATTTCCTTCAATCCTATTTGAGTTATGTCTTGTCTGAATCACATGGGCAGGGTAAAAATAAGACAGCGACAGAATAAGAGAGAAATGTTCAAGGTAGAGAGTGCCTTCTGGGGGACCTAGAAACCCAAAGTGTTTGAAATATAGAGAATGGTTATTATTTATGAATGCCAATAACTTTGCATTGCACTCCAAAGGCCTAAACTGTGACAAAGGTCACTGTCCTGAGGATGTTATGCTCTGAGGTTGAGTCAGATCCTGCAGTGAGAACTACACAGGTGGACCCAGTTAAGTGAGTTGGCCATGGAGAAATGGAACACATGGTGTTAACTGGAGTAATTCTAGGTGAAATGGGCATTCCACTAGGGTCCAGAAATGGCAACATATAAATCATTGCCTCAGAAACTAAGAACAAGAGAGTATGGAAACTTGGAAACTAAGTCAAGGGTTTCATTTTAATTTCAGATAAATGCGTTGCCAGCAAGAATGAGATGATGTGTGAACCAGCTGGGAACCCAAGTCACCGTTGGAGGTAGTGGTACAAAGAAAATGAAGGCCTGCTAGATCATGGGAGAGGACTGTTCTCTAAGACCCTGACTGCACTAGGCAGCTGATCTGTTGCTGATAACTACAACCAGCAACAGGCCCCCCGGAACCATTTAACTGCTGGGGGCTGAGAACCATTTAACTGCTGGGGGCTGAGCAGAGTTTTGCCCTGTCTCCACCAGCAGTTAAATCATTTCCAGCACCACTTCAGGGGCATTGATTGTTACTAGCAAGGAACAATAGGCTTAGACAATTTATGTTTTAATAGCCTCTTTCTCCCTCCTAACTTTTCATGAATCATTCTGCTAGGCAGTTTTACAAAGATTTAGGGAGCCTGTTGCTATATTTTCATAACCATCTCATTAAAAAGTATTTAAAGGCCAGTCTGTCTGTCTTTCTCCATTCGTAATTTCTTGACAGGCAACACAGGTGGGTTGTTATTTCAAAAACAACTGCACTCATTGGCCAGATTCTCCTCTGTGTTAAGGCCCTTTTGCATAATGTCACTAGTACAAAGTGGCCATAAAGACAGTGTGGGCATTCCAGGAAGATCACCCAGTGCAGGGGGACATCTAGTGGGGTGGACACAGCATAATGTCTCCTCCCTTCATGGGGGAGGGGGAGGGGGAAGAGAAGACACAATTAGGTTTCTGTTGGGGCTATTAACAGTCATGTAAACTAGAGCAACCTCAGGGCTACTCTAACATGCCAGAGGCCTGGCCCAGTGCTCAGCCAGCCCAGGATTGAGAGAGCCATTTCTTAGTCCCCTTCCTGAGTTGTGCTGTTTACTCGTCACAGCCAAGGATGTGGGCCATTTTGCTGAGGTCAGTGTTCTTCATATTCTCTGCATGTGTGAACCTGAATTTCAAATAAAATAAAGTTTTATTAAATTTAAGTGAGTGTTTCTGAGCCACCAACAGCATTTACCAGTGTGATCTTCCCTTATATGGAAAGAGGTGAGAACTCATTTCCTCCCTACATTACTCAGAAGCAGGCTGTGTTATTTTCTCTGTGAAATTTGAACTGAAGAATTTTTCATCTGCTATTAAATTACTGTGACCAATGCTATTAAGATGGGAGGCAGTAAGGTCTTGAAGCCAATGGGAACAAGTTTGGGCCCATGCCTTGGCCTTGGTCACAGGTACTCCAGAATTCTAATCCTCACTCTGACACTTACTCCCTTTGTGGACTTGGATAACTCACTTAACCATTATTTGCTTTACTTCCCCCGTCTGTCAAAGGAGGAAAATAACACTTAAGTCTTGTCTACACAGTGGCTTAGAAAGGTGTACACTGTAATTGGCACTAACATGTCACACACTAACTGGCCTGTGTGGACCCTGCTGGCATGCACTGAATGTTCCCTACTGCGCATTAATGTAGTCCCGTTTCAAATAATTCTTCCCACTAACTGATTGCAATAACAGACCAACCCTTTCTGTTGTCCTAGGCAGAGATTATAAATGTTGCCTCTCTAACCTGCTCTGCTTAGCAGAAAGAACTTGGCTGTATCTCTGGTAAACAGCTAATGTGTCGAGGACAGTGGTATCATTACCAATGGGATATAAATAGATAAATATAGATATCCAATTTATAATGACATCACTGTCCTGAACGCACTGGGGGAACTGTTCATAGTTGTGATAGGGGAAGGGGAGACTTTATCCAGAAGCAGCTGATGTGCAGAAAACAGCTAGATTTTGTATTACAGAAACAAAATATCAAAGGACATCACTGTGTCAAACATGACAGCCTGCAGGTGGGAAAAACTTTCATTGGCTTCCTGGCCCTCAGTAAGGTGAGAATTCAGCCCCTTTTCTGGGAGCTGTGAGTGACTGGATACCAACCAAGCCATCCAGAATGGCTTCACCCTCTTAGAAGAGCCTTTCCCCAATTTCCATCATGCCCTTCTCATAGCTGGGCCTTTAAGTCCAGGAGAAATGAGCCGCTGTTCCCTCGAAGTGGCCATTTTGTAGCTGACTTCTGCAGGTTTCACTCTCCTCCCTGACAACTAGTGAGTATTTTTAGCACCTTATTATTTTCCCTTTTCCTTTTTTGTGTGTCTTGGTGGTACATTCTCACGTTAATGAATGATGTGAATGGATTTTGGTTTTCTCCCGTGTAGTGTTTGTTTCGAATGGGCTGTCACCTGCATGAGCTTGTTCACAAACTATTTATATACCTATTGCTGGTATCTGACTGCCATTAAGTTTTGTCTTTTCCCTGATCAGATGAATGAAACATTGCCAATGTATCCTTTCACCCTAGCTTTTAAATGCTGGATGTTATCCCTTGCACACTATTGCTCTGGGATTTCACCCACCTGGCCCATAGCTTAATATGTTACCATTTTGGGGGATTATTATGGAGAGTCATTAGTGCACAAGGCTTTGAAGGTGAAAAGTGCTATGTAAGGGTTGCATCCTGCTAACACAAATGCACATGATTTATTTTACACTGTGGAAGTGGAATGTGTAATCAGTGCCAAATCAATGGGACTACACACAGTAGTAAATTTATGTACACTCGTAAGGGTTTGATGGATTGGGCCTAAGTGTCATTATCAATGCCAGGAACTTTTTGACAAAACATTTTTTCATCTGAAAATGCTGCCTTGTCAAAACCGAAGTTGTTTGCTGGAAAGGGTTGGTTTTGATGAATTTCCCATTTCAACAAAAGTTCAAAAAAATTCAAGATTGTCCAAATGTCCTTTTTCAACATTTTGAAAATGAAAAGTGTCCATTGTAGGGGTTGAAATGATTTTTTGCTTCAAAGTTTAAGTTCATTTATAGTTTTAAAAGGACAAAATCAAAACATTTCAAAATTATCTTAACAAAACATTTAGACAGACTCAGTCAGAAATGTTTTCAGATTTGTGGTTTATGAAAATGTTTGAGATTTTGACTTTTTGTCCCAGTTCAGGACAGGAAAAAATTTCAAAATCTTGAAAATTCTTATCGGATGGGAAACTGTTTCTCACCCAGCTCTAATTATTATGCAAGCAGAAAGGGAACTAACTTACTTCATAGTCTCTGGCAAGCAGTTTCCTGTGATTTCCTCTGTTCTAGAGCATTTGGTTGTTTAGTTGGTACTTAGCAGGTGGGACCAGGAAGAGTTGATGATACTGTGTGTACAGACTAGTGTATCTGTAGTCTTCACTGATTTTTGTATCAGATCTCCTCTAGTGTGTGTGGATGGTCTGGAGTATCCATAAGGCTGAATATGATTACAACTATTAATAATTTGTTGCACTGTTACAGCAACTTTCATTATCCTTCACTTTTAATGGAAAGGGGCATTTTCTGGGGTATATATGCGGTGCCGCAAAGGTGCCACGCCAGGGGGCGCCTGCCGACCCGCCAGGTGTTGCTAGGGGAAAATTCTTCCGACGAACGTGCACGCGGCGCGCGCACACCTACTTGGAATGGATATGAGCAACACATCTCGAAGAACAACAGTTACAAAGGTGAGTAACCGTCTTTTTTTGTTTACTTCAGTCTCTAAAAGCGACTCATCTCGGAAATTACTGCTGCACATTTAAAAGTGAGGGATTTTTTTTTTGTGCCTCTTTATTTCCTTTGAGAAACCATGAAGTATAGTGGTGGGAGATGATGCAAAGAACTGAAGTCCTTGGCTCTAAAGGCATCAAAGCCTGGATTATTTGAAAATGTTCCATGAGTTGGCTACTGTTTTCCTAGACATTTATAATGCACCCATCAGATAGGGGTTGTCTTCTTTTCTTGATCCTTGTGTCTGTTTTTTTCTTTGATGTGAGCTGTTTCCCACTTAACTAAATGAGCTAAAATCCACAGAGGAGAAAATCCAACCTCAGAAGTTGATGTCACAGGAGACAATTGACTGTACATACAGCTCCCCTGAGTATATGAGGATGGCTTATGCTTTGAAACTCTGGGAAACTCCAGAGCTATTTATGCACTTCCTCTCATCCCTGCCACCACCAATCACTTCTTCTTTCTCTCTGCCTTCCAACCCCAACTCCAGAACAATTCTTCCTTCAAACTCCATGTGTGTGTTTGAATGTCTAGGAGAAAAACATGTACTTGTCTCACTAATCAGAACTCACCTCCAGCTCTTCAAACGGGGCCTGGCCTACATAATAAGGTACTTAAAGAGTTGGCTTAAATTCAGTATAGGTTTTCTATTTTTAACACAACAAATAAAGAGTAATGCAGCACGCACAATAGCACTGGCATGTACTGTTCCAATTCAGATATAAAAATGGAACTTGTAGAGTGGATAGGGTGACCAGATAGCAAGTGTGAAAAATTGAGATGGGCGTGAGGTGTAATAGGTGTCCATATAAGACACAGCCCCAAATATCAGGACTGTCACTATAAAATCGGGAGATCTAGTCACCCTAACAGTGAAGGATCTCTTTGTACAAAGATCAGCTTTGTACAATATTTTATTCAGCAATGAAAGGATTCCATTGCTTTGCATGTAAGTTAAGTAGAACACCATCAGCCTGGTTGATAGATGTACCTGGAAACTGTCTCTACATGGTACATCAATACAACTAATATTTTAGTTTGCTTCTGTGTTGACTTCAGGCCTCTGTCCTGCAAACCCTTATTCACACAAACTGTCCCACTGAAACCATTGGGAACCTCATGTGGGGGAGGGTTTGCAGGAGCAAGCTTGACGTACAGTGACATGATTCCACGAAGGCACTCAGCACCTTGCAGGATCAGACCCATGGTTCCTTGGAAACCTTTCTTCTCTTTTATGAAAGTCAAACATCATCAATTCCCTCTCCCCCCCAAGGAAGGAGAAATTGAGTTTAAAATCCTGAAGCTGTAGTTTGCTCCTTCTGCCCCTTTTCCACGGATGGCTATGTTAATTATAAGACTTGTGAGAGACACCTTTTATTTACAACATGAGTCAGTGTTCGGTGTCAAATCATTAAGGATTTGTTACACACCTAAGTAAGGACAACATGATTTGGCCCTCATCTGATCAGTGATTTCCAGAATTTCTCCTGCTGACAGGGTTTAAACTTAAATATTTGTCAGACAAAATGTTTTTCATTGTCCTGATTTAATGATGGAGGCATCTTTTCTCCTAACTGTGTTTTCCCTCTTATTATTTCCTCTCGACTTCTGATACCTGAGCAAGCCATTTATTTGCATCCAATTCCTTAATTATACTTCTCCGTTGAGATTGCATCTGTGTCAGTGGTTTTGTTTTTTCATTTACATTTTATTTTGAATCTTGCAAATTGATTGCAATCAGGATGGCTGCGTGCCAGCAGTAAAAATAAGGGGATTCAGAATAGAAGTAATTAGATAAGTCTAACTGAGGAATGAAACAGATCCCTGCAAACAACAAACGCTACAGGCAAATTCTATTTCTTTAACCACGTGCAGTAGCAGATTACTCTGCAAACAGCCTCATTGAACTCAATGGGACTATTTCTGGTGTATAGTATTATTAATGGGTGCGAGGGTGGCACAATTTAGCTCACAGCAAAGCCATAGCTTATAATGTGTCATGTTTGGCTTCTTAGGCTCCATTTTCATCTGTAGTCATTGGGCATTTCTCATGGCCCCCCTGCAGGCTTTGCAGGACCCTGGTCTGTGCCCTTTGGACAGAGTTGGAGTGCAGCGGGCTCTAAATGTCATTCTTTGTAGAAGCTGAAAACTGGGAACTTCACATCCTGAAGGGGTAAAACAACATGTCTGCAAAAACAGGAGTTGAAGAAGCAAAACGAGGCATCGTGAGAATAAAGAGAGAAAATCAGATTGAAACCAAAGAAATGGGTTGTGTAATGCATCAAGTCTGCAATTGTACCAGTTTGCTTTGGGTTTTGCCAATCTATGTCACTGCAGGGAATAAGAAATCCTACACTTGTTGGGAATATATCCTTTCTGTCCTGTTTGTCCCTTTCTCCCTGACCCTCTAGGCAGAGTGTGTGTCAGTTATATAGCCTCTAGTCCAGGAGTCTCATGTCAACCATTTTCTACTGCCCTTGTCCTTTGGAATGCTCAGCCCCTGGGATCAAAAGTCCCTTGAATGTGTTGACTTTCCAGGCATGATGAAGGCATTAGTAATGGCATGTCAGGGTAAGATTTCTATCCAGCGGGGAAGCCCATTGGAGGCATTTTAAACTGAACTAGTCACGTGGCTAGTAATTAAATGACGAGTTGTTGGCTGGGATGACAAATGCTGCTGCTTTGGTCAGTTTTTACATTGTATCTTCTATGCTCTAAGTTTCAGAGGGCTCCCAGAGCTCTGGGATGGAGCCTCCTCTGTGTGGAATTTGTATAAGGCTGAAAATCTAAGTAAATAAAAGGAAACCTAAAGTGATAATCCTCCCGAAGAAGCAAGCCAACTCCACTCAGAACTACTCATGCTATCAGTTCTCTCTGCAGTAAAAGTAGAAGCTTAATAATGTTCAGATACCTATGAAATGAAAGTCAGGCTCAGGCAAAACCCCAAGTATGAACACCCCGGAACTTTGAAGGAGTTCTGTTTTGGACATTTCTGCTTGTGCTCATCTCTCCATGAAGTTAAGGGATGGGAGGGAATGCCAGAACTCTTTTCTCCTCTCCCACCTCTGCTTTCCCCTCATCTGCCTACAAATAATAGCACATCTTCCTGCAAGTAAAGTCCATGTGGTCTTCCCTCTCGGTGTGTCATTCGTTCTCAGTACTGAATGCCAGGCTTTGAGGTTTGACACACTGAGGGACATTTCTTGTGGCAGATATATTACTCCTGTGGAGGGAAGGTTTATCTATCTCAGAAGATACGGATGGGAATTGTGAATGGAGTTTTGGGTCTGGGTAGAAAAGGCTTCTGACAACTGAAAGAATTTTGGAGCACAAAATGGGTCGGTCATAAGTCGCTTAGGAAGACTTTGGCCAGCCGACAACTTGTGTGGATCGGGAGAGGAAGCATATCAACCAATGAAGTGCCAAACTGTTGTTGTTCTGAGCCTGACCCTACCAATAAAATCTCTGGCTGGAGACTCAGATGCTGAATTCATTCAAAACGTGGGACTAACAGCTACGTGTTGTACACAGCTGATTTTGATGGATTTATTAGTAAACAGTACTTAGATGATTCTAAAAGAGGATTTTCAAGACGGAAATTGTTGAGCTATGCCCTTTATGCATCACTAGCTATGTGGTGTTTTGCCCCCACTCTGTGCAAGTATGCCAACTGAATGTATGCCAGGCTTCTAATGGTCCTTTTGAAGGGAATACTTGTCATACAGAGTTTTTTAAAATTTTCTGTTATTCAGATGGACACATTTGACTTTTAATTGGTTTCAGGTGGCTAAGGACCCAATTCTGGGAAGTGCTGAGCAACTTTGCTTCCATAGAAGCTGTCATGGTACAATTCCCCACCCTGAACCTTAGCGTCCAAAAGATGGGGTACCAGCATGAATTCCTCTAGGCTTGATTACCAGCTTAGAACTTGTAGCGCTGCCACCAACCAGGAATTCCAGTACCTGGTACACTCTGGTCCCCCCA
>NC_133776.1:94625955-94639416 GCF_003597395.2 Chelonoidis abingdonii | reverse complement strand
GGTGTGTGGCACATCACAGGATCAGGTCTTGAGTATTCTAGATGGTTCATTGAGCAGCATGTAGTGTGACAGGGTCAAGCCAGATGGCTACAAGAGAGTGATAGAGGGCAGATATATTAACCCCAGGTTAAATAGGTCCCCTTTCCCTGGGTAGGGTAACAGGGAAGGTTCCAGAACAATCGGGAACTTTCTAGAAATTAAGGCAGACAGGCTGATTAGAACCCCTGCAGTGAATCAAGAAGCTGATATAATCAATTAAGGCAGGCTAATCAGGGCACCTGGGTTTAAAAAGGAGCTCACTTCAGTTTGTGGTGTGCGTGTGAAGAGCTGGGAGCAAGAGGTGCAAGGAGCTGAGAGTGAGAGGGTGTGCTGCTGGAGGAGTACAAGCATTATCAGACACCAGGAGGAGAATCCTGTGGTGAAGATAAAGAAGGTGTTTGGAGGGGGCCATGGGGAAGTAGCCCACAGAGCTGTAGCTATCACACAGCTGTACCGGGAGGCATTCCAGGCAGCTGCAATCCACAGGGCCCTGGGCTGGAACCCGGAGTAGAGAGTGGTCCCGGGTTCCCCTCAAATCTCCCACTCCTGATCAGACACAGAAGGAGTTGACTCGGACTGTTGGTTCCACCAGAGGGTAAGATCTCTGAGGTGAGCAAATCCGCCAATAAGCACAGGACCCACCAAGGTAGAGGAGGAACTTTGTCACTGTAGGGAATAACATTATCATTGTTCTATGAGGGAACATGACTATCCATAGAAGCGCAGTGCCATGGTGTTGGTGTTCTCCCCAGAGAAAAAACAGACGGCCTGAGGCTGTGAGGTAGGCAATTTGAAAACAATCAAGGTTCCTGGGTTTACAGAACTGATGACATCACTAAGGCCCCGATCCTGGGTCCATGTGGGAGAACCAATGGATGTGAAGTCAGATTTGTGGTTTATGAACATTTTTGAGATTTTGACTTTGTCCCAGTTCAGGACAGGAAAAAAATTCAAAATCTTGAAAATTCTCATCGGATGGGAAACTGTTTCCCACCCAGAGAGAAGTCAGTGGGGTTCTGCATGGGGGCAGAAATTTGCCTATGCCCCAGCACTTGCAGGGTTGGGACCTAATTTAATAAATCAGTCTGAGGCATACAAGAACTGTCCAGAGGTCAGAAAGAACAACTGCAGGAGGCTGAAGTGTTTTTGAAGGAAAGTAAGGATGATTAAAAATCAAATTGATATTGTCATGTGCAGGTGCCTTGATGTAACAACATAAAGGCACAAGTAAAACAGTTACTAATAAATATGTAGCTCTTTACGTCTTCAGATATTTATGAACCTTCTCTAACAAATCTTCCTTTATAATGGATAGAACCGTTCTGACAGGGAAGGAACAATTGCTCCGATGTACAGGGCTCAAGACAGTTTGGGAAGCTGTACAATACAGGCTCAGTGTTATCACAGGGTATGTCTATACAGCACACTAAGCTTGGTCTTGTGGGAGCCGGGCTTGTGGACTTAGTGTTTCCAAGCCCATACTTGAGCGTCCACACTGCATTGAAAGCCAGTTTACAATAGCTGGACCCAGGTCTCACAGCAGAACTTCTGTCTCTTGCCATTGCATTTTAATCCTGTGGTTTGTGTATACTGAAATAAAAAAACAGCACCAGCACGCCCCCGACACCCATCCGACCCCGTTGTCCTGGAATAGTGAGAGCAGGTTGAATCAGGCAGAGCATATCTAGAAATAATAGGTTTGCTCTGAAAAGCCCTGATTAGACAGAATCTTTTGGGGAGGTGAGCTCATCCCCAAATCTGCTTTAATAGCGATGAGCACATGCTGAAGGTTTTATAGTTCAATTCAGAGAGACTTTACAGAACCTCCATTTTGCTGGGTATTTGCCCTCAGGCACAGAGATGTGAACAGCAAGTTCCAAATGAAGGTCATACGTTCCTATGGGCTCTGCAGTGGCTTTTGGCCACGGCCCTAAGTATGGGATGGGGAGTACACAGGAGTAGCACTATAGGAACACAAGGAGGTACAGTGCCTCCCAGAGCTCCCTGACATACAACTGGAGCAGCCTGCTATTCTAGACATCGCAGGGCACAGCTTGATGCTCCCTTGTGCAGCAGCTCTGCTGACTGGTGCAAAAAGTAGGGGTCATGGCCTACTTCCCCCACAGCCCTCTGCCACTTCTGATGTAGCTTGTGCCCCTTTCCCCACCCCCGGCTTGCTAGCAAGAACTCGTCCCTGCACTCAGGACAGAGCAGGAGAGTGAGTGTGGCTGGCAGCTGGAGAAAATGGGATAAGAGGGAAAAGTCCTAGCATCGTCCTCTACCTCATGCACCCATGCAGAGGCCAGCCACTATCTGGCCCTAAATCGGCTCCATCCAGTGTAATTCAGAAGCCTGCCCCACCATTTCTGACAGTTTATTTGTTTTATTTGCAATTCTGGAGAGACTTATGCGCACATTTAACTTTATGCACAGTGGATGGGGATGTTCAACCCCACACTTGTCCAGAAAGGGTAGGCTAAGAAGAGAGCCAATTAACCGAACAGGCCACAGCTGAGAGGAATCAGGTGGCTAAGCAACCCCCCTGACTGAAGGAAGGAGCCCAGCTGGGGAGGAATGAGCTGGGCTGGATGTATAGAGGCAGGAAGCTGATAGCAGAAGGGGCTGCTGGAAAAGTCTGCAGTCACTCCCTGAGAGAAGGGAGGGGCGTTTGGGCTGGCAAACCCAGAGTGAGGGGAAGGTAGGACAGGGCTTGGGGAAAGGCAGTAAAGTCTAGAAGGGAACATACCCTGACTGATGGCTAAAGGCTCCCTGAGCCGGAACCCAGGGTAGAAGGCGGCCCTGGGTTCCCCTGCCAGCCACTGAGGGAGTGACACTACAAGGCAGTGAATGGGAAGACTGCCTAAAACTGCTGGTGAGGAAAGGCTTTGATACCCTGGAAAGGGAAAATGCATATAGTGATCTGGCTGGCAGGCTGAGTTGCAAAGCTGTAGCAGAAACTTGTAAAACGAGAGGAGGACTGGAGACCCAGAGAGAGAGGCGGAGAGATGGCGTGCAACTGTAGGAAGAAGCATCGACCTCTTGAGCTATTCCCCAGCATGTCCAGGAAGAGGCACCAGCTGAGCGGTGAGTAGAACCCCTGTCGCAGCACAGGAGAAGTCCCACTGAAGTCAATGGGACACTCAGATGCACAAGGTTAAGCATGTGAGAGTGTCTTTGAAGGACTGGGGACAATGAGTGTAGAAACAAATCTCTGGTGAGTGTCACTTGAAAGCTGGCCTGTCTCTCATGAGCTATCTAACTAGATGGCCTCATCGTCACATGTCTTGTGATCTCTTATCATGGCAACCTATGCCGAAGTAGAGTCCAGAGTGCCGGAGGTTTGGCCAGGAGCCACATTCTGCTCACCGTTTCACCGGCATATATCTGGAGTAGCTGCACTGACTGCAGTGGAGTGTTTCTGCATTTACTCCACAGTAGCAAAGTGGAGTCTATGTAGTACCAGTGATGTTTACAAGGAGTGGCACCGTATGTACGACAGCCTCAGAATCCACCAAAATAAGAGGAAAAATAGATTTTTGAATGTAAAGACAATCTGCCGTCTTCTGCTCTTGCTCACATCAGTGCCAAAGTTGCAGGGTCACACTACTTGTATTTCCTCCCCCCAGTGTGCTCCAGTCCAGGAGTGCCCAGTCAGGTCTCAGGACTCCAGCTGTCACCTGTGTCTCGCCAGGGACCCTTGTCCCAATGCCTTCTGACCAGGGTTTTTAAGGCTGCACGGCCCCCTGCCATATAGTGTGATATCCCCAGCAAGCCAGTCAGCCTAATGGCTATCAGCTGGGCTTTGCTCTCTCTGCCAGGGCTATGAACACCGTGCTGCCAGCTGTTAAAAGTTACCACACAGCTCTTCCTTGGCAGCATACATTTATTTAAGGACGAACGCATCATAGAGACAACATAAAAAAACAGTTCCTTCATGCTTACTAATAAATATCTCCCATGTGAGGACCCTAGTAGGCCAACATCTTTTCCAACCCTTCCATACGGGCTGGGGTCCCCCTGGGACAGAAGGTCCAGTCCCTTCACTGCTAGACCATGAGTCAGTTCACGCTGATCCTTTTATGCCAGATCTTCCTCTCTCACCTGCCCTCCAGTCTCCAGAAAACCTAGCCTAACCCAGTATATGCAACCGACCTCAGGGATTGGTGCTTCTCTGGAGTTGCTTACTATCCCAGGGGTAATCACCCCCACTGTTTTTAGTTCCTTCAGGAGCTGTGGGTAACCCTCCCCTGTGGTACCCCTCCCCCATGGAGTAGAACACAAACATACATTAACCACTCAGAAATTTAATACAATGGTCCTCAAAGATACGACATGGGGTTGTAATATTGGTTTCACAGGGTCACTCAATGCAGCAAAAAAAGAACCAGAGCATCAAGACTCAGGGCCTGGGTTAAGTGATTTGGGCTTGTGCTATGGGGCTAAAAATAGCCATGTAGATGCTTGGGCTGGAACACAACTCTGAAACCCAGCGAGACGGGAGGACCTCAGAGCCTGAGCTTGTGTACATTGCTGTTTTTAGCCCCACAGCATGAGTCCAAGTCATTTGACCCAGGCTCTGAGACTCGCTGACCTGTTTTGCTGTGTAGACATACCCACAGAGGACCCTCACTGACTTCAGGGTTGAAATCAATGGGACATAGGTACCTAAATAACTTTGAAGATCTAGGCCCTAGTCAAAAGCTGCTTTACCAGTTAGAAGCTAATGTGAAGAGACAAAAGGGGGATCTGCATGTTTTCAGACCTTCTGTAGTGCTAATCCTGGAGAGAATAAGGCTACCATCTTGATAGTGTCAATGGTAAAAGGTAAGGACAGGTTCTTTCATGGCTGCAAGTCAAAACCATTTGTACTAAGTGCTGCACCTCCTCCCCTTAATTAGCGCCAGCAGTTGTGAAACTTTTGCCACAATGATAGCCCTGATGCAGTAAGGGAGAGACACCTCATTCTCTTATAGTAAGTCTCCATCTGGGCTGCAAGAAGCCCCGTGCATCCCCTTGTAAGGTTATCTTTATTGAAGAACCCTAGTTAGAGAACGAACTTGAACATAAGAACAAAAAAAAAACAGCCATACTGGGTCAGACTAATGGTCCATCTAGACAGTATCCAGTCTTCTGACAGTGGCCAGTGCCAGATGCTTCAAAGGAAATGAAAAAAAAACCCAGGGCAATCATTGAGTGATCCTTCCCCCGTTGTCCAGATCCAGCATCTGGCAGTCAGAGGCTTAGGGACACCCAGAGCATAGGGGTTGCATCCCTGACCATTTTGGCTAATAGTCATTGATGGACCTATTCTCCATGAATTTTATCTAATTCTTGTTTGAATCCAATTACACTTTTGGCCTTCACGATTTCTCCCGGCCATGAGTTCCACAAGGGTGACATGTGAAGAAGTACTTCCTTATGTTTGTTTTAAACCTGCTGCCTATTAATTTCATTGGGTGACCCTTGGTTCTTGTGTTGTGTGTCTTTCTTATTCACTTTCTCCACACTATTCATGATTTTATAGAGTTTTATCATATCCTCCCTCACTCATCTCTTTTCCACGCTGAACAATTCCAGTCTTATAAATTGTTCCTCATATGGAAGCTGTTCCAGGCCTCTAATAACTTTTGTTGCCTTTCTCTGTACCTCTTCCAATTCTAATACATCTTTTTAAAGATAGGGCGTGCAGTATTCAAGGTGTGGGAGTACCATAAATTGATATAGTGTCGTCAGGATATTTACTGTCATCTTATCTATCCCTTTTCTAATGGGATATTAGCTTTCTTGACTGCTGCTGCACATTGATTGGACGGTTTTCAGAGAACTATTCACAATGACTCAAAGGTCTTTCTTGAGTAGTAACAGCTAATTTAGACCTCATCATTTTTTGTATGTATAGCTGAGATTATTTTCCAATGTGCATTACTTTGCATTTATTGACATTGAATTTTGCCTGCCATTTTCTTGCCCAGACACCTGCTCTTCTCAGTCTGCTTTGGACTTACTTAAATTTGCAGAAGATATTTATCATCTGCAAATTTTGCTATCTCACTGTTTACCCCCTTTTCCAAATAATTTATGAATATGCGGAACAGCCCTGTTCCCAGTACAGATCACTGTGAGACCCCACTATTTACCTCTCTCCATTATGAAAACTGACCATTTATTCCTGCCCTTGGTGAGGGACCTTGCCCAAGGCTTTTTGAAAGTCCAAGTACACTATATCCACTGGATCACCCTTGTCCACATGTTTGTTAACCCCTTCCGAATAGCTTGGTGAGGCATGATTTCCCTTTACAAAAGCCATATTGAATCTTCCCCAAAAAATCATGTTCATCTGTGTGTCTGATTATTCTGCTTTTTATGAAAGTTTCAACCAATTTGTCTGGTACTGAAGCTAGGCTTACTGGTCTGTAATTATCAGGATGGCCTTTAGAGTACTTTTTAAAAATGAGTATTACATTAGCTATCCTCCAGGCATCTGGTACACAGGCTGATTTGAGTGATAGGCTACATACGATGGTTAGTAGTTCTGCAGTTTCATATTTGAGTTCCTTCAGAATTCTTGGCTGAATACCATCTGGTCACAGGCGGCAAGCCAACCCACTGGCACAGCTGCTGCCAACCCACTGGCAGACACCTGGGCCGTGGTGGCCCTCTCCCTTCCCCAAGGCCACCACAATCTGCTGTCATCTGCCATTGCTCGCTTCATCCCTCCTCTTTGGGGCGGGGGAGTGAGGAGAGAACGCAGCGAGCCAGTGGTGGGCAGGAGAGTCTGGCGAGGGAGTGCAGTGGTTTGCTCTGCCATGCGCTGGGGCTGGCTGGGCACAGAGAGGGGGGTCTGGCTGGGGTCAGCTGTCCAGGCGGTGCAGAGAGGTGGCGGCAGCTCAGCCTAGTGTGGCTGGGGCCCACCCGGCACTCAGCAGGGCCATGGGCGGCAGCTCGGTATGGCTGGTGGCTCAGCCCCGGCATCCTGGCTCAGGGTGGGGGAACAGAAGCAAGATCTGGTGTTTGGCAGGGCCGGGGCTCATCCTGTCCTGGGGGAGGTGGGGCCCGGCGCTTAACAGGGCTGGTGGGTTCGGACCAGTGCTCAGCCCGTGCAGGGGGATGTCTGAGCCTAGCATGGCCAGGGCCAGCTGCTTGGTGCAGCACTTGGCCCCTCCAGGGGGGCCAGCGGATTGGCCCAACATGTGCAGGGGCTGGCATGCAGGGGGGCCAGCAGCTTGGCTCAGGGCCGGGGGGGAGGCCTTGGGCAGAAGGGGCACGGCCAGTGGACTAGTATCCCCAAAGCAGGGGTTCATCTGCCGCCCATGCATCTGGTCCTAGTAACTTCTGATTGTTCAGTTTATCAATTTGTTCCAAAACCTCCTGTATTAGTCTGTTCAGTCTGGCATAGTTCCATCTGTCACCTAAAAAGAATGGCTCATGTGGGAGTCTCCTTCGAATCCTCTGCAGTGAAGACCAATGTAAAGAATTCATTTAGCTTCTCTGCATTAGCCATGTTGTCTTTGAGTGCTCCTTTAGCACCTTGATCATCTAGTGGCTCCACTGATTGTTTGGCTGGCTTCCTACTTCTGATGCACTTAAATTTTTTTTTTTGCTAGTTTTTTGTGTCTTTTGCTAGTTGCTGTTCAAATTCTTTTTTGGCCCACATAATTATGCTTTTACACTTAACATGCCAGAGGTCATGCTCCTTTCTATTTTTCTCAGCAGGATTTCATTGGATTTCCAATTTTTTGCCTCAACTGCTTCTTTTTCTGTGTTTAGTTCTGGTGGCATTTTTTGGTCCTTTTATTATTTTTTCTGTTTTGGGTATAAATTTAATTTTAGCCTCTATAATGGTGTGGGGGGGTTAAGTTTCCCTGCAGCTTGCAGGCATTTCACTCTTGTGACTTTTCCTTTTAATATCTATTTAAGTAGCTTCCTCATTTTTGTACTTCCCCTTTCTGAAGTTAAATGTTACTATGGAGAGCTTCTCTGGTATTTTCCCGCCCATAAGAAGGTTAAATTTAATTACATTGTGATTGCTATTACTCAGTGGTTCAGCTATATTCACCTTTTGGACCACTTAGAACTAAATCAAAACTTGCCTCTGCCCTTGTGGGTTCCAGGATTGGCTGCTCCAGGAGCTGTGGTTAATGGTGTCTAGAAATTTTTATCTCTGCATCCCATCCTAAGGTGACGCGTACTATATGGGTTAGTTAAAATCCTCCATTATTATGGAGTTTTCTATATTTACAGACTCTCTAATCTCCCTGAGCATTTCACAGTCCTCATCCTGCTCAGGTTGTCAGTTTAATTTGTGGGTGAGAAAGTATTTATCTTTTGGAATTGGGATGCCTCATTCCAAGGAGGTTAGTTTGGCCTGGACCCAAGCACAACTGTTTCTTATTTCAGTTCTGGTCCATTTAATATCTCCCATGCCTTTCGAGGGAAATGCGCAGGCTTCCTGGCTTGGGTGGGGAAGGAAGAAAACTCTTGTGGCATTTGCAGTGACCTCCCCTGCAGACAGCTTGTTCCCAGCATATTTTGTATGATGGCATTTTGCCAGTGGGAAAATAATGAAATGGGCAAGGAATACAAAGGGGGTGGAGACTGTACAAAAGAGACTAAAACATTGGGAGAGAGAGGGAAGGAAATCTTGAGGACTGGAGAATGCAGCTGCAAGGAAGTAAAGCATCAGAGCTAGACAATGAGGAGGAGGAAAATAGAAGGTGTATGGGAACCAAGGAGCCAGCAACACGGCTGAGATTTAATTAACGGAGACTGTATGACATGTTACATTTAGTGCCTTGCTGAGAGGGTCTGCTTTAGTGCTTGCACAGCTATAATGAACTAAACAAATTCTACTCAGCCAGGGTGATTAATTTTGATCAGCAAATCAAATATTGTTAGTTTTCCATCATGGTACAGAGTGAATGAATAGATAGTGTGCCATGGTTGGTAATTTGATCATGGTAACTATGCCAACGCAAAATCTTTAGTTGACGATATCCTAGGTGAGATTGAGTCTCAAGGGTAGAATGGGGAGAAACCTGTAGGATTCCGTGTAGAGAGGGGTTCGCAGACAGAACTTTGGGTCACAGGCAATGGCAATGAATCAACATCTGCAGGCTCCCATGAGGTTTCATGTTCAGTATCTCGTCTCCCATAGTGTCCAGATTGATCCTTCCATCACCCTAGCCACACCCAAGACGTGCCTTCTTACCCCAGCTGTCTTGAGGAAGGAGGTAGCATAGGCTGGGAAGAGGGGATCAAGCGGCTATTTAAAGGGATAGGTTAATTAGCATCATGTGGCTATTGAAATAACATTATCCCATGAACTTTTGAACACCAGGACTGAGGTTTGCAAATGCATTGAGCCTTGAATGTAGGACTAAGCTTGAGAGGTTTGAGGTTCCATATGAAATATTTTGCACACTTTTAGTAATAATGCAAATTCAATACAAGGGGGAGGCAATTGGTATTTGAATTTTGTTAGCTAGGCCTCTGGCATCCCAGCCAGTAACATGGACAGCTATGTTGATTAGGAGGGTGATTTCCCCACACACACCACACCACACATTCCTATCTAACGTAGCTATGCCAGCAAATGTTTCAAGTGTAGACCACGCCTAAGAACCAAGATGCTTTTCTAGGATAGTTTACATCCACTGCGGGGGTGCCCCAGAGGCAGTTCACCTTCATGTTAATTTAGGGCCATTATTTCGATACTTGTGTGATAAATAAAGGTACAACTTGTTAGAAATTAAAGATGCCTTTCATTAAGCTGTACTGGGTGGACATAACATTTTTTTCAGAGGTAATTCCCCCCCTCCCCCAATCTTAAAGCAAGGAAACTCTCCTTTTTAATATTTATTAAAATAAATGAAGCAAAGGCTTTCATTTCTTTTTCACAACATGTTCTGATCCCTGGGACTAACTTAAAAATAAAACGAATTTTTAGACTCTATATGTGGTGGTGTTTTAACTGTCTATATCTTTTCGCTAACAGCATGTTCCCTATTGGGCTGCTGCAAAATAAGGTGTGTGCAATGAATTCTTGAAGGCATATTTTATGCCCTAGTAATGCTGCTGTGACAGATGGTGACTATAACTTGAGAATCACTGCACACTCTCCAAATGTATGAAACCAGTGGGGCTGCATTGTAGGATCAGGCAACTGAGCAAAATACATTAATATTTGTGTGTGTTGCAAGATAGCCTGACTTTCAGAAGTAAAATGAACTGAAATTATGACAAGATCCTTTGTTCTATGCACTGCAGTTTAGATTTCTTCCCAGCAGGTTCGCATAATTCCAATAACTGCCAATTATACGCTCACTATATGTAGTCCTTATGTCTGCCATTATTGTAAATGAGATCCCTTCTCTATACTGGGCATCTTAAAATGATGTACATCATAGCATTAAACATATTAGGGTGTGGACATTTCTTTTCTTTTCAGAAGTTTCTTATCCAGATTTCCTTGCATTGCTTCTATTAAATGTTACATTACCAAGAGCCTGAGCAGATCTCTGAAAAAGATTTGGGGGTCATGCTGGCTAATTAGCTGAACACAAGCTCAAAGCACAATGCTGTGGCCAAAAGGGCTAGTGCAATCCTTGGATGCATAAATAGAGGAATGTTGAGGAAGAATAGAGAGATTATTTTACCTCTGTATTTGGCACTGGTGCAACCACTGCTGGAATACTGTGTCTAGTTCTGGTGTCCACAGTTCAAGAAGGTTGTTGATTATGTGACAGGGTCAGGCCAGATGGCTACAGGAGAGTGATAGAAGGCAGATATATTAGCCCCAGGTTAAGCAGGTCCCTTTACCCTGGGTAAGGTAACAGGGACAGTTCCAGAACAATCAGGAACTTGCTGGAACCAATGAAGGCAGACAGGCTAATCAGGACACCTGGAGCTAATTAAGAAGCTGCTAGAATCCATTAAGACATCCAGGCTAATCAGGGCACCTGGTTTAAAAAGGACCTCATTTCAGTCAGTGAGGGGCGCACAAAGAGCTGAGACTGAGAGGGTGTGCTGCTGGAGGACTGAAGAGTACAAACGCTATCTGATATCAGGAGGAAGGCCCTGTGGTGAGGATACAGAAGGTGTTGGGAGGAGGCCCTGGGGAAGTAGCCCAGGGAGTTGTAGCTGTCACACAGGTGTTACATGAAACACTGTAGACAGCTGTGATCCACAGGGCCCTGGGCTGGAACCCGGAGTAGAGATCCGGGCCTGGGTTCCCCCCATCCCCACAGCTCCCTATTGGATACAGGAGGAATTGACCTGGAGTGTGGGTCCCACCAGAGGGGAAGGTCTCTGACCTGTCCCCATACCCACTAGGTGGACCAGCAGAGACTGCGGGGATTGTTCTCCTTCCTTTCCCCCATGCTGGCCAGTGATGAGGTGAGCTGAGTGAACTGCAGGTTTGAGCCATTAGCAAAAGTGGCCAAACTGAAGGCTGCTGTGAATCTCTGAGGCGAGCAAATCCGCCAATAAGTGCAGGACCCACCAAGGCAGAGGAGGAACTTTGTCACAACAAATTGGAGAGGATTCGGAGAAGAGCCATGAGACTAAAGGATTAGAAAACCTGCCTTATAGTGATTGACTAAAGAAGCTCAAACTTTTTAGCAGAACAAAGAGAAGGTTAAGGAGTGGCTTGACTATAGTCTGAACATATCTACATGAAGATCAAATATTTAATAACAGGATCTTCAAGCTAGCAGAGAAATGTATAACACCAATGGCTGGAAGTTGAATCTAGACAAATTCGGAGTAGAAATAAGGTGTAATTTTTTAATGATGAGTAATTAACCATTACAGCAATTTATTAACCTGTCACAGTGGATTCTCCATGACATATTTTAAATGAAGATTGGATGTTTTTCTAAAAGATCTGTTCTATGAATTATTTTGGGGAAGTTCTCTGGCCTGTTATCTAGGAGGTCAGACTAGATCAGGGGTTCCCAAACTTGGGTCGTGGCTTGTTCAGGATAAGCCCCTGGCAGGCCATGAGACGTTTTGTTTACCTGAATGTGTGCAAGTATGGCCGCTTGCAGCTCCCAGTGGCCACAGTTCGCCGTCCAAGCCGTGAACCAAGCTTGGGAACCCCTGGACTAGATGATCACAATGGTCCCTTTTGGCTCTGGAATCTACGGAATCTATTGCATTTCATTAGTAAAAAAAAATTCAACCCTGACTGATGCACAGAACCTTCTCCTTTCTCTAGAGTGGATGATGATGTGTACTATTTCAGCCACCTGAAGCTACCATTGTTTTCTGCTCTTGGACATCAATTTCACACCCGTCAACAGCTTTCTCACTGCCTCCTGCACAATATTTAGTTTTCCTCTCCCTTTCCTCCTAGTAGCTCTGAGTCCGCCCTCCACCCTCAACTTTTCTGTCTTTCTGTTCTTTCTCTCTCTTCTTTCCTCACCTCTTTCTCTGTTTCCCGTTCCTCTCCTTCCTTCTTTCTCTCTTTCTCTTTTTCTTCCTTCCCAACCCTCTCTCTCTTCCTTCCCCCTCTCTTTTTCTTTCCTCCTTTTCTTCCAAGTCATCATTTATGTAAAACTGGCTAGCATTACCTTTTCTGATGACTCCTAAAACCACTAACATCAGTTGTCTTGTCTCTTCTATGTAACAGCTCCAGTCAAATGAGCTTTCACTGCTGAACATTGCCATGCTCAGGTTGTGTTCAATTCTGTTGGCACTCTCAAGAACATTCTTTGTCGTTGATCTAGATGAAACATGGTATCATAAACGGATAGTAGAAGTTAATAGAACAGAAGTACTTTATATCTCTTTTGACTGTAAAGGGTTAACAAGTTCAGTAAGCCTGGCTGTCACCTGACCAGAGGACCAATCAGGGGACAGGTGTGATATTCAAATCGTTGAATACCAAACAGGGAGGACTTACCTTCCTTTCTTTTCCGTCTTTTGATTCCCCTGATGAGAAGTCCCCTAAGAAGATTTACTTTCTCCCCTCCTCTTTTCCCCCTTCTGGTGGATCCAGACCCATCCCTGGGGTCTCAACCAGACTAAAAACAATCAAGTTCTTAACAGAAGCTTTTTAATTAAAGGCACAGTAAAATTATCTTTGTAATTTAAGATGTTTGGTACAGGGTTTTTTCAGCTATAGACACTGGGTCCTCCCAGCCTAATTAAGTACAATTAAGATCCTTTCTGTAAATACATTGAATCCATTCCAGCCACAATGCACAATTAAACTCCTTCTAGCAAGAACCATTTGCAATAAAGAACAACAATAGCCTAACTCGGCCTTATCCTACCTAGTACTCACTTGTTTCTGATTTAGGCCTGTGATTGGAGAGATTTTGGAGAGAACATGGTTGACACGGTCTTTGGTTACCACTTCAGAACAACAACAAATTCGAACACACACAAGAAACTTCTCCTCAAGATTTGAACAGCTCA